>NC_142443.1:57328088-57478970 GCF_059453495.1 Arachis ipaensis
TTTAGAACAGTTTTCATTTAAGAGAGGTGATGGATTCATATTCATAACTTTAAGGCATAGACACTTATACACTAATGATCATATAGTAAAGACACAAACATAAATAAAACATAAGGCTCAAAAACCGAAAAACAGGGAAATAAATAAACAAGGAGATTAAGGAATGAGTCCACCTTAGTAAGGGTGGCGTCTTCCTCTTCTTGAAGAACCAATGGTGCTCTTGAGCTCCTCTATGTCTCTTCCTTGTCTTTCTTGATCCTCCCTCATAGCTCTTTGATCTTCTCTAATTTCATGGAGGATGATGGAGTGCTCTTGGTGCTCCATCCTTAGTTGTCCCATGTTGGAACTTAATTCTCCTAGGGAGGTGTTGATTTGCTCCCAATAATTCTGTAGAGGACCGTGCATCCCTTGAGGCATCTCAGGGATTTCATGGTGAGGAATCTCCTCATGCTCATGTTGAGGTCCATGATCTCTTGTTTGCTCCATCCTTTTCTTAGTGATGGGCTTATCCTCTTCAATGAGGATATCTCCCTCTATGTCAATTCCAACTGAATTGCAGAGGTGGCATATGAGGTGAGGAAAGGCTAACCTTGCCCAAGTGGAGGACTTGTCAGCCACCTTGTAAAGTTCTTGAGGTATAATCTCATGAACTTCCACCTCCTCTCCAATCATGATACTATGGATTATGATGGCCCAATCTATAGTAACTTCAGATCTATTACTAGTGGGAATGATTGAGCGTTGAATGAACTCTAGCCATCCCCTAGCCACTGGTTTGAGGTCATGCTTCTTAGTTGAACCGGCTTGCCTCTTGAGTCAATTTTCCATTGAGCTCCTTCCTCACATATGTCTATGAGGACTTGGTCCAACCTTTGATCAAAGTTGACCCTTCTTGTGTAGGGGCGTGCGTTTTCTTCCATCATTGGCAAGTTGAACGCCAGCCTTACATTTTTTGGACTGAAATCTAAGTATTTTCCCCGAACCATAGTAAGCCAATGCTTCGGATTCAGGTTCACACTTTGATCCTGGTTCCTAGTGATCCATGTGTTTGCATAAAACTCTTGAACCATTAGGATTCCGACTTGTTGAATGGGGTTGGTGAGAACTTCCCAACCTCTTCTTTGGATTTCAAGTCGGATCTCTGGATACTCATTCTTTTTGAGCTTGAAAGGAACCTCAAGGATCACTTTCTTCTTGGCCACAACTTCATAGAAGTGGTCTTGATGGACCTTTGAGATGAATCTCTCCATCTCCCATGGCTCAGAGGTGGAAGCAACTGCCTTCCCTTTCCTCTTTCCAGAGGTTTCTCTGGCCTTAAGTGCCATAAATGGTTATGGAAAAACAAAAAGCAATGCTTTTATCACACCAAACTTAAAATGTTTGCTCGTCCTCGAGCAAAAGAAGAAAGAAAGAAGTAGAAGAAGAAGAGAAATGGAGGAGAGGGAGAGAGAGTAGGTTTTGGCCAAGTGGAAGAAGAGAGGGTTGTGTTGTGTGAAATAGAAGAAGGAATGAGGGGTTTATATAGAAGTGGGGAGGGGTTTAGGGTTCGGCCATTTAGGGTTGGGTTAGGGAGGGAAAATAATTTGAATTTGAAGGTAGGTGGGGTTTATGGGGAAGAGAGGATGGATGTGAGTGGTTAAGAAGTGATGTGGAAGAGTGATTGAGTTGATTGGTGAAGGGTATTTGGGGAAGAGAGTTATGAAAAGGTGTGAAGAGGAGAGAATAGGGTTAGGTGGGGATCCTGTGGAGTCCACAGATCCTGAGGAGATCCTGTGGGGCCTACAGATCAAGTGGGGCCAAGGACTTAACATCCCTGCCTCAATTAGGCGTGTAAAACGCCCTTATTGTGCAATTCTGGCGTTTAACGCCACTTCCATGCTTGTTTCTGGCGTTAAACGCCAGCTTCATGCTTGTTTCTGGCGTTAAACGCCCAAATGGAGCTTGTTTCTGGCGTTTAACACCAGCTTTCCTTTGGGTGCAATCCTGGTGTTTAGACGCCAGACTGCTGCTTCTTTCTGGCGTTTAACGCCAGTTTCATGCTCTGTTCTGGCGTTAAACGCCAGCCAAATACTCCTTACTGGCGTTTAACGCCAGTATGCTCCTCCTCCAAGGTGTGCTGTTTTTAATGCTATTTTTCATTTTGTTTTTTATTTTTCAGTAGTTTTTGTGACTTCACATGATCATCAACCTAATAAAACACAAAATAACAAAGAGAAAATAAAATAAATATGATTAAATAACATTGGGTTTCCTCCCAACAAGTGCTTCTTTAATGTCAATAGCTTGACAGTGAGCTCTCATAGAGCCTCACAGATAATCAAAGCAAGGTTGGAACTTCCCAACACCAAACTTAGAGTTTGGATGTGGGGGTTCAACACCAAACTTAGAGTTTGGTTGTGGCCTCCCAACACCAAACTTAGAGTTTAATTTTGGAGGCTTTGGTTGACTCTGCAGTGAGAGAAGCTTTTCATGCTTCCTCTCCATAGTTACAGAAGGAGATCCTTGAGTTTTAAACACAAGATTGTCCCACTACAACAAATATGGGCTTTAGCAACACCAAAATCTGCAACGCCTTAAAAACGTTCTCTTAGATAGGTTTAGACAACGGTTTTTTACAGTGTTACTATTGAAGTTCAGTTTTCATTATTTTATAACAACAAAATAAAACCGTTCTCTTTGACTATTTTAAAGAACGGTTTTATAACCGTTACTAGAATTTGATTTTTAGCAACGGTTTTTAATGTTGTTTAAATAATTATACAAAAGATATGCTTAAAAACCGTTGCCAAAGTTGCTACACTTTAAAACCGTTCCCTTAGATGATTTTAGACAACAGTTTTTATAATGTTGCTGTTGAAGTTTAATTTTTCATTAAGTTATAGCAATAAAATAAAACCGTTCTTTTTGACTATTTTAAAGAACGGTTTTATAACCATTACAATAAGTTTTTTATTAAGCAATAATTTTTTAATATTTAAATAATTATGCAAATTAAAAGATACATATAAAAATAGTTCTCTATAAATATTAACTTAGTAGAAAACTCAAAAATTATTGTTATAAATAAATAAAAAATACTATTTATAAAGAAAATAAATTTATAACAAATATTATTTTTTGTTTCATTCTCGCTCTAAAATTTAACCTTTTTTTTACGTTTGAACAAATTTTTGAGAAACTCCTTATAAAACAAAATACAGAGCTCTAGTGTTTTTTCTCCTCTACTAGCCCTAAGTTCCTAACCCACCATAACCCACCACTCATCATCAGAGCCTCGCCATCATCATCACCCAAAATCAGCTTCACGCAGTTTGTGGTGCGCCAAAGAAGGAAGCAGTTCGTGGTGCGTCATCGTTGCGTCTCCGCTGTCCTCGCCGCATGGGTTGTTGCTGCTTCTCCCTTCTCCGCGCCGTGGTCGTTACTTGTAAGACCCATAATTTTTGAAAAAATCTTATTATGAGTTAATTTTAATTTATTTATTTATTAGATACTTTGATTTCATAAATTATTTTATTAAAGATAATTAAACTAAGTTTTGATAAATTGAATTTGAAATAAATTAAGGTTTTTACCAAACTTTATAATTATTGAATATTTTCTTATTTACAATTTAAATTTTAGAAATTTAAAAATAATAAAATTTTGACTATTTAAATTAGAATTTTTTATTTAATTTATAATTATTGAATTATTTTCTATATTTAAATTATAAAGCTTAATAGTTATAAAATAATAAAAATTTTATATGATTTGATTTAAATAATTAATATTTTGTAATTTAATAATTTAAATTTTATGAATAAAAAAAATTAATTATATCATTTTATAATTTAAATTAAAATATTTGATTGAAAGCTAATTAGTAAACTAATACAACAAATAATATTTTTTGAAAAATAATTTTAAAAAATTAAATTAATACTCTATACTCTAATTTTATTAAAATTATTTTACTCTAATTAATCCAAAAATTCCCGAATCAAATCCTAACCTAACTCTAATTTTTATCTAACCCTAATTCTATTACACACACAACCCACAACCCTCAGATGCCGGCCCCAAAACCCCCCGGCCCCTCTTCTCACATAACACACAAGTGACACAACACACGACACATATATGCAGAGATGACGAAGAGAGGAAGAGAGGGAGTCGCCGTCACGTCATCACCGTTCAGCCTATCGCCGCCGCCGTGTTGCCACCGAGCCGTCGGTCATGAAGGGAAGATAGACAGAGGTGCGCAGAGTTCATGAGGGGAGAGAGAGAGGCCGAACGCGAGGAGGGAGGGAACCCTCGTCGTCGCCGTTCGTGGAGTCCGCACCAGCACCGTCGTCGCCGTCGCGGAGGAGCGTTCCTGTCTCCGTGAGCTGCCGCCATCGAAGCTTCTGCTTTACTTTGCTACTTCTGCTGTCACGCCGTTGTCCCTCTGGACGTCGTTGCTTCTGAATCTTGCCCTGTCACTGGTTCTCTGCCTCCTCATTGTGGCTCAACCTCTGTTTAGGTAACTCAAGTGTCTCTTGTTCTGTGAGTTTAATTGATTTGGTTTCTGTTTTGATTTGAATATTGATTTGGTATAATGCTGCCTGTTTTGGTCACTGCCTATCACTGGTTTCTGTTCTGATAGCTGCTACTATTTTTTGTATTTAATTTGTTATTGATTCAGTAATTTATTACTATTCTGTTTTTGGTTTTGATTCACTTTTGTGCTATTATTTAATGTTTCCTGTTTAGTATTTGCATTCTGATTTTTGTTATAATTTCTAATTTACTGTATGCATGAATAATTGTGTCTTCTGATTCAGGTATAAGAAAGCAGTGTGGTGGTTTGAGAAAATATTAGTCCTCATACCAAACTCTAAGTGAAATGTGGGAGCCAACTGTAGTCAACCTTGCTCATGCATATAGAAAATTGAAGTAAGTTGATAAATGTCTAGTCATTTCACATGAACTCTTGTTGTCCACACCTTTTGGAATTGTTAGCCAAAAGAAAGTTTATTACATGGAAGCGAATTTGTCATTTTGGTAGTTGCTTTTGGTATCCCGTAATTTCCTGTCCAAAAACTCTATTTTTCTCAATTTCCTCAACCTGTAGTTTCGAAGTTTGAGTGAAGGATGAAATATCCTTCCATCAAGCTGATCCTGTTGTTTGTTATTTCTTATTAGTAATGAGAAATAGTTAATACCATTGTGATAGTATTGTAGTCCTAATCCTGCATTGTCTAAATTCAATTACGATGTACCATGAAGCAATTTCATATTATGAGAAAGCACTTGTGTTATCAACCAAAAGTTTGAGCACCTATGCTGGTCTTGCCTACACTTACCATTTACAGGTATATAAAATCCTCTTTGTTTTTCCTGTTTTGTGTTGTTCTGCATGCAATAATGTATTCTTAGAAAAGCAAATGTCTTGTGCTTGGTAGCTTCTGCAGTTTGAAATACCTAGGGGATGTGTTTAAAGTCATTTGGAATGATTGCTCGAATTATATCGGATTATATAATTTTGAGGAATAAATGATGGATTATACATGACCTGTATTTTTTTTATTTATTTAGTTGGAGAAGAGGTTGGTAATAATTTGTTTTAGATCTTTGATATTACATGATCTGAGTGCATTAACTGTAGAATTTACTTATTATTGGATTTTTTAATGAAAGAATTTGTGGCAGGTTTCGAGTAGAGCATGTTGAAAGAAACACATTCTATTATATATTTGTATTGAATAGAATGATACACTTGTGCCACCCAATTATTTGGTCTGGAAAAATATCGTGCACACCATGTGCTTGTGAAATTGTGAAACTGTTAAAACTTGTATCAGCTTACTATATATATAATAATAAGTGACACAAAGGCTGCATTATATTCATAGGAAAAAAGAAACAATGAGTGATTCTGCAGTTTTAGAGTGGCTTAGACCTTATGTTGAAGCCAAAGCCTTGGACTTTGTGGTTGTTTGGAAATATCGGGAAGACCCTACTAGCTTGAGGTTCTGCTCTTTTTTGTATATTTGTCATTCATTTTGTGCAATTAAGTTTAGTTTTTTGAGGTATCTATAATACTCTGATTATACTTTTTTTTCTTTTTTTCCCCTGGGTTGTGTTGTGCAGGTTCATTAAGTGGTTGGGTTGTTGCTGTAGTGGGAGCTGTGGTGAAAGCATTGAGGATGCAAAGAAGCTCAAATCTCTGTTGTTTATGATTAAATATTGTTATGACTTAGGCTTTGTTTATTTGACTTCTAAAATCTTTTTTTTATAGGTCATAAATATGGATGAATCTTATAGAATACGTTATAAATAAAATGTTCAATTAGTTTTCTTTAGTAATTTGATTCAAATAGTTGGAATATTAATCTATTGACACTAAAACTTAGTTGGAATATTAATTTCAAGGTAATATGAGAAAACTATTGTAAATAAAGAAAGATATAATTAGAAAATGCTGTTGTCAAAAGTTGCCCAAGATAATGGTGTTAAAACCGTGGTTTAAGGTAGTTACAAAATGGAAATAGTTTTAAAATTGTTGCAAAAAAAAAAAAAAACAACACTAAAGGCAACACTTTTAAATCGTTGTCTTTGTGAATAACAAAATTACAACAGCTTAAAACTGTTGCTTATCCGGTTATGGTTTTAAACTGTTACATCATGCAAGAGAACAGTTTTAAACGTTGCCTATCCAGTAACGATTCTAAACCGTTCTTTAAAAATTGATGTCAAAACCGTTGTCTATGCTAGTAACAATGTCCCGTGTCCGTGTCCGTGTCAGTGTCCGTGCATCACAGCTAGTAACAATGGCAACGGTCTTTTTGGTTGCTGTTGCCTTAGGTAAAAAACCATTGCCTATGAGCGTTGGTAACGGCTGCATATAGCACAGGTCAAAAACCGTTGCCAAAGTGTTGTGTAAAGTTTTAGAAACGATTTTTCGATCTACAGCAATGGTTTTCGACCGTTGCAAAAACCCTTATTTGTTGTAGTGTCCTCATTCAGTTGAAGGATCAATTCTCTTCTGTCCACATTAATCACAGCTCCTGCTGTAGCTAGGAAGGGTCTTCCAAGCATGATGGATTCATCCTCATCCTTCCCAGTGTCAAGGATTATGAAATCAGCAGGGATGTAAAGGCCTTCAACCTTTACTAGTACGTCCTCTACTTGTTCATAAGCCTATTTTCTTGAGTTGTCTGCCATCTCTAATGAGATTCTAGCAGCTTGCACCTCAAAGATTCCCAGTTTCTCCATTACAGAGAGTGACATGAGGTTTATCCCTGACCCAAGGTCACATAGAGCCTTCTCAAAGGTCATGGTGCCTGTGGTACAAGGTATTAAGAACTTTTCAGGATCCTATTTCTTCTGAGGCAATGTCAGTTGATCCAGATCATTCAGTTCATTGATGAGCAAGGGAGGTTCATCTTCCCAAGTCTCATTACCAAATAATTTGGCATTCAGCTTCATGATTGCACCAAGGTACTTGGCAACTTGCTCTTCAGTAACATCCTCATTCTCTTCGGAAGAAGAATACTCATCAAAGCTCATGAAGGGCATAAGGACGTTCAATAGAATCTCTATGGTCTCTAGATGAGCCTCAGATTCCTTTGGTTCCTCAGAGGGAAACTCCTTGTTAATCGCTGGACGTCCCAGGAGGTCTTCCTCACTGGGATTCATGTCCTCTCCCTCCCTTGTAGGTTCGGCCATGATGGTTAAATCAATGGCCTTGCACTCTCTCTTTGGATTCTCTTCTGTATTGCTTGGGAGAGTACTAGGAGGGGTTTCAGTAACTCTTTTACTCAGCTGGCCCACTTGTGCCTCCAGATTTCTAATGGAGGACCTTGTTTCATTCATGAAACTTAGAGTGGCCTTTGATAGATCAGAGACTATATTTGCTAAGCTAGATGGATTCTGCTCAGAATTCTCTGTCTGTTGCTGAGTGGATGATGGAAAAGGCTTGCTATTGCTAAACCTGTTTCTTCCACCATTATTAAAGCCTTGTTGAGGCTTTTGTTGATCCTTTCATGAGAAATTTGGATGATTTCTCCATGAGGGATTATAGGTGTTTCCATAGGGTTCCCCCATGTAATTCACCTTTGCTATTGCAGGGTTCTCAGGATCATAAGCTTCTTCTACAAAAGATGCCTCTTTAGTACTGTTGGATGATTCCTTCAATCCATTCAGACTCTGAGAGATCATATTGACTTTCTGAGTCAATATTTTATTCTGAACTAATATGGCATTCAGAGTATCAATTTTAAGAACTCCCTTCCTCATAGGTGTTTCATTATTCACAGGATTCCTTTCAGAAGTGTACATGAACTGGTTATTTGCAACCATGTCAATGAGTTCTTGAGCTTCTGCAGGTGTTTTCTTTAGGTGAATAGATCCACCTGCAGAATAGTCTAGTGACATCTTTGATAGCTCAGACAGACCATCATAGAATATATCCAAGATGGTCCATTCTGAAAGCATGTCAGAAGGACACTTTTTGGTCAGTTCTTTATATCTCTCCCAAGCTTCATAGAGGGATTCACCTTCCTTCTATCTGAAGGTTTGGACATCCACTCTAAGCTTACTAAGCTTTTGAGGAGGAAAGAACTTGGCTAAGAAAGCCTTGACCAACTTATCCCAAGAGTTCAGGCTATCTTTAGGTTGAGAGTCCAACCATACTCTAGCTCTGTCTCTTACAGCAAACGGGAAAAGCATAAGCCTGTAGACCTCGGGATCAACTCCATTGGTCTTAACAGTATCACAGATCTGCAAGAATGTAGTTAAGAACTGAAAAGGATCTTCTGCTAGAAGTCCATGAAACTTGCAATTCTATTGCATCAGAGAAACTAGTTGAGGCTTAAGCTCCAAATTGTTTGCTCCAATGGCAGGGATTGAGATGCTTCTTCCATGTAAATTGGAATTTAGTGCAGTAAAGTCACCAAGCATCTTCCTTGCATTGTTATTATTTTCGGCCATGTCTCCTTCTTTTTCGAAAATTTCTGTCAGATTTTCTCCAGAGAGTTGTGCTTTAGCTTCCCTTAGCTTCCTCTTCAGAGTCCTTTCAGGTTCAGGATCAGCCTCAACAAGAATGTTCTTATCCTTGTTCCTGCTCATATGAAAAAGAAGAAAACAGAAAAAAAAAATATGGAATCCTCTATGTCACAGTATAGAGATTCCTTTATGTGAGTAGAAGAAGATAAGAATAAAAGAAGAGAAATTCGAACACCAAGAGAAAGAGAGGGTTCGAATTTTAAGATGAAGAGAAGTGTTAGTAAATAAATAAATAAATAAATAATTAGAAAGAGATGAGAGAGAAGGAATTTCAAAAATTAATTAAATTAAAATTAAAATTTAAAGTTAAATTTTGAAAATTAAAATTTTAAAACAATTAATTAATTAAAAAGGAATTTTTTTGAAAAAGAGGGAAGGGATTTTCGAAAATTAGAGAGAGAATTAGTTAGGTAGTTTTGAAAAAGATATGATTGAAACAAAAAGATAAGATTGATTGAAAAAGATTTGAAAATCAAAAGATAAGAGGTTAGAAAAGAAGTTAGAAAAAATTTTGAAATTGATTTTGAAAAAGATGTGATTGAAATTTATTTCGAGAAAGATTTGAAAAAGAAATTTAAAAAGATTTGATTTTGAAAATTAAAGTTGATTACTTGACTAACAAGAAACTAAAAAGATATGATTCTAGAGTTTAAAGATTGAATCTTTCTTAATAGGCAAGTAACAACTTAATATTTTTGAATCAATCACATTAATTGTTAGTATTAAATTCGAAAATATGGAATAAAAAATAAGAAAAAGATTTTTGAAAATCATTTTGGAATTTTCGAAAATTATGAAAGGAAAAATGAAAAAGATTTTATATTTTTTTTTGAAAAAGAATTGAAAAAGATAGAGTTTTTAAAATGAAAATTTGATTTGACTCATAAGAAACAACTAAATTTTAAAAATTTTTGAAAAAGTCAACTCAAAATTTTCGAATTTGATGAGAAGAAAAAGGGAAAGATATTTTTTTTTATTTTTGAATTTTTAATAATGAGAGAGAAAAACAACCCAAAGACTCAATGCATGAAAATTTTGGATCAAAACATGTGATGCATGCAAGAACACTATGAATGTCAGGATGAACACCAAGAACACTTTGAATGTCAAGATGAACACCAAGAACTTATTTTTGAAAAGTTTTCAAGAAAAGAAAACATGCAAGACACCAAACTTAAAAATTTTTATTCTTTAGACATTAACGAATTAAAAATGCATATGAAAAACAAGAAAAGATACAAAACAAGAAAATATGAAGATCAAACAAGAGGACTGGCCAAGAACAACTTGAAGATCATGAAGAATGCAATGCATGAAATTTTCGAAAATAAATTTTTTAGAAAATTAAAAAGATGCAATTGACACCAAACGTAAAACTTGACTCTAGACTCAAACAAGAAACACAAAAATATTTTTGATTTTATGATTTTATAAATCATTTTGATTTTTCGAAAATTAATTGGGAAAAACGAAAAAAAAGAAATTATTTTTTTTGTATTTTTCAAAAATAAGAATAAAAAGCTTAAAAATAAAATAAAGTTACCTAATCTGAGCAACAAGATGAACCGTCAGTTGTCCAAACTCGAACAATCCCCGGCAACGGCGCCAAAAACTTGGAGCGCAGAAATCGTGACGGTTCCATTCCTTGGTAACGGTGCTAAAAACTCAATACGCACGTTCATAATCTTAGTTCTTTGTCACAACTTCGCACAACTAACCAGCAAGTACACTGGGTCGTCCAAGTAATAAACCTTACGTGAGTAAGGGTCGATCCCACGGAGATTGTCGGCTTGAAGCAAGCTATGGTCACCTTGTAAATCTCAGTCAGGCGAATTCAAATGTATTAAGAGATTATAGTGTACTAAAAGATAATTAAAATAGGATAGAGATACCTATGTAATTCATTGGTGATAGTTTCAGATAAGAGTATAGAGATGCTTTCGTTCCTCTGAACCTCTGCTTTCCTGCTGTCTTCATCCAATCATTCCTACTCCTTTCCATGGCAAGCTTTATGTAAGGCATCACCGTTGTCAATGGTTACATCCCATCCTCTCTGTGAAAATGGTCTAATGCGCTGTCACTACATGGCTAATCATCTGTCAGTTCTCGATCATACTGGAATAGGATTTACTATCCTTTTGCGTCTGTCACTACGCCCAGCACTCGCGAGTTTGAAGCTCGTCACAACCATCCCTTCCTAGATCCTACTCGGAATACCACAGACAAGGTTTAGACTTTCCGGATCTCAAGAATGGCCATCCATGGGTTCTAACTTATACCACGAAGATTCTAATATCTTGGACTCGGTCCCCTGTATTAGATATCTAAGAGATATTCATTCTAGCTTGTTTGCATGTAGAACGGAAGTGTTTGTCAGACACGCATTCATAAATGAGAATGATGATGAACGTCACATAATCATCACATTCATCATGTTCTTGGGTGCGAATGGATATCTTAGAATAGGAATAAGCTTGAATTGAATAGAAAAACAGTAGTACTTTGTATTAATTCATGAGGAACAGCAGAGCTCCACACCTTAATATATGGTGTGTAGAAACTCTACCATTTGAAAATACATAAGTGATAATGGTCCAGGCATGGCCGAATGGCCAGCCTCCCATGAAAGTCTAAGATAGCATAAAACTAATCAAAGATCTCTTATAAGGATAGTAAAAAGTCCTATTTATACTAGACTAGTTACTAGGGTTTACAGAAATGAGTAAATAATGCAGAAATCCACTTTCGGGGCCCACTTGGTGTGTGCTTGGGCTAAGCATTGAGCTTTACACGTGTAGAGGTCTTTCTTGGAGTTGAACGCCAGTTTGTAACCTGTTTCTGGCGTTTAACTCCACTTTGCAACCTGTTTCTGGCTTTTGACTCCAGAATGCAGCATGGAACTGGCGTTTAACGCCAGTTTACGTCATCTATCCTTAATCAAAGTATGAACTGTTATATATTTCTGGAAAGCCCTGGATGTCTACTTTCCAACGCAATTAAAAGCGTGCCATTCGGAGTTCTGTAGCTCCAGAAAATCCACTTTGAGTGCAGGGAGGTCAGAATCCAACAGCATCTACAGTCCTTCTTCAACCTCTGAATCTGATTTTTGCTCAGGTCCCTCAATTTCAGCCAGAAAAAACCTGAAATCATAGAAAAACACACAAACCCATAGTAAAATCCAGAAATGTGATTTTTAATTAAAAACTAATAAAAATATACTAAAAACTAATTAAATCATACTGAAAACTATATAAAAATAATGCCAAAAAGCGTATAAATTATCTGCTCATCACCCCTTCATCCCTCTTCAATTTGGCTTGAAATAGCTTCGGAAATGAGTTGAATTGGGCTTGAAAAGCCCTGAATTTGTCCTCAGCATTTTGCAATTAATTAGCTCACGTGACAAGGGTCACGCGTATGCCTCACATGGCAGATTTTTAAAACTTCATTTCTTCATGAATTCTCCACTTTACATACTTTTTCTTCACTTCTTCAATCCATACTTGCCTTAAAAACCTGAAATTACTCAACAAATACACCAATGCATCAAATGTAGTTAAAGTGAATAGAATTTAGTAATTTTAAGGCCTAAAAAGCATGTTTTTACTTTTAAGCACAAATTAGGAAGAAATCATCAAACTATGCTATTTTAATGAATAGATATGTGAAAAGTTAATAAAATCCACTCAATTAAAGCAAATAAATATTATGAAATGTGGATTTATCACCGGTCAACTCATGAGGTTCGATGTGAGTGCAACTTGTTCGAGAGTTCAAGTATATTGTGTTGCCACTGTCTTGTAGTGTTTTTGTATTACAAAGTGAATAAAGTGCCTGCCTGCTACATTCTCGCTCGTTGGAGTAAGAACATAAATCGCAAGCACACCTACATTAAGAGTAGCGACGACGTGAGATGTTTGGATGAAAGCCATAACTTATTTAGAAGGTTGTGTGCACACTTCTTCAATGTTGCATGATGCTCTAGACAATGCAAGTTCCAAGCTTGTTGATTACTGTGCCAGGGTGCGAAACAAGAATATCGCTGATAAACCCATATTTTATTATGTATTTTTTGCTCAATCTAAGTGATTTATTCAATCCTTCACCCACTTATTCATGTAAATTGCATGGTTTTACTTTTCCTTCCTTATTATGTGATATATGTGAAAAACATGTTTCCTATGCTTTAAACATATTAATTTTAATTACCCTTTATTACCATTCGATGCCGTGATTTGTGTGTTAAGTATTTTTAGATCTCCTAAGGCAGGAATGACTTAAAGGATAGAAAGAAAACATACAAAAATGGAAGGAAAGCTCAAATTGGAGTTTTTGAAGAAACTGGAAGTGACGCGTCCGCGTAGACGACGCGAATGCGTGCTTTGCGCAAACTGACATCTGCGAGAATGCGCGCATGACACGAACGTGTGACTCATGCGAAGTACAACTGACACAGAAGCGTGCCTGACGCGACTGCGTGAAAGAGCAGAACTCCAGATGACGCGACCGCGTGACCCACGCGGACGCGTGACAGACGCCACGTGCAGAAACTGTAGAAAACGCCCCCAGCGATTTCTGAAACTCTTTTGGCCCAGATCCAAGTCCAGAAAACACAGATTAGAGGTTATAAAGTAGGGGAATGCATCCATTCATGAGAAAGGCCTTCGATTATTCACTTTTCATAACTTAGATGTAGTTTTTAGAGAGAGAGGTTTTCTCCTCTCTCTTAGGTTTTAGGATTAGGATTCCTCTTAAAGGATTTAGGATTTCAACTCTTTATCAGGTTTAATATTCCTTTTATATTTTTATTTATTCTAATGCTTTTATTCGTATCTGATTTATGTTACCAATTTGGCTTATGAACTCTTTATGCTTAGATTGATTTTATCTTATTAATGCAATTGAGGTATTTCAAATTTATGATTCTTATTTAGCTTTTTATATTCTTGGCTTTAATTGATTAATTGGAGACTCTTGAGTTATCAAACTCATCATGATTGATAATCGTTATTTTTGCTAATTGAATTGGATTCCTATAACTCTAGTCTTTTCTTAGGAGTAGACTAGGACTTTAGGATCAAACTAATTAGTCCACTTTACTTTCCTTTGCTTTAATAAAGGTTAACTAAGTGGGATTAAAAATATAATTCTCATCACCGTCGATAAGGATAACTAGGATAGGATTTCCAAATTCTCATACCTTGCCAAGAGTTCTTTTCTTTTATTATTATTAATTTATTTATCCTGTCATTTAAATTACTTGCTTCTTATTTCAAAAACCCCCAATTTACAAAACTCATAACCAATAATAAGAATATACCTCCCTGCAGTTCCTTGAGAAGACGACCCGAGGTTTGAATACTTCGGTTATCAATTTTAAAGGGGTTTGTTACTTGTGACAACCAAAACTTTTGTACGAAAGGATTTTCTGTTGGTTTAGAAGTTATACTTACAACGTGATTATATTTGCAAATTTCTTTACTGATAGAAAACCTGATCGTCAAAATGGCACCGTTGCTGGGGAACTGCAAACGTTTGCCTTATTATTGGTTATTGTAAATATTTTTCTTTTGCTTGTTTATTTATTTCTGTTTTCATTTTTTTAGCTCTTATTAGCTACCATGAGTTCTCACCCCTCTCGCTTTGAGTTTGGTTCTAATATTGTTGAAGGGAATGAAAGCTATAGCAGAAACATGCATTAGGGTCAGAGCAATCAAGGACGGATGAAGCCACGAGGACTTGATCAACCCTTTAGGCAATAACACCCTCCACAGTATCACAGACGATGACCATTCTACAATGCATGCCAAGGCAATAGATACGGTGGATCCCTTTGTAGTTACCAACAAGTTCCACCCTGTGCTTATGAACCATCCTCTCAACATAACTTTGAACCACCACACTCAAAAGTTCCTTTTCACCATTCACCACCATACGACCCTTATCCACCACAATTCCAATCCAATTACTCCCAAGAACCACCACATTCTTATTATGAACCCTCTCCCCCAACCAATGAACCTTCATATCCACCCCAATCTCCAACGGATGACACCCTTCATGTTCTTCTTCAAGGACAAGTGAATATGCAAAGGGACGTACTGGAACTCAATATTGCCTTAACCAAGGTAGTAAATAAATTAGCTTCCCAACATATGAGCACCAGAGTACTCCCATGGCTACATGTGGAGAATCAAAAGAAGAGAGTAGCATGAAGGAGACACTAGAAACTTCGGTGGACAATGAGGAGCATGGCTTTGTACTGGAACTAGTGGAGGAAGCCATAATAATTGTAGAGGAAGAAGTAGTTGAAGACTTAGGAGATGCTGAACCTCCATAGGAATCGAGAACTGTAAAGGATTGATAAACCATTATTTTATGGCTTATATTGTGTTCGATTATGTGGTTTTATCAAATCTTTACCCACTTATTCATTAAATAAGCATGCATTTATAATTTCTGCCTAAAAATGTTTTATGGTTGAAAACTTGCTTCCTAGAAACTTTTAATTTTGTATTTTAATTCTCCTTTACTCCATTCGATGCCGTGATCTATTTGTTAAGTGTTTCAGGTTTTATAGGGCATGAATGAGTTGGAGATTAGGAAGGAAGACGGCAAAAATGGAAGGAACACAAGAAATTAAGGAGATGACCAGTGAGAAGTGACGCGGTCGCATGGCTCAGGCGACCGCGCGACATAAAGGAAATTGCAGTGACGTGGACGCATGGCTCACGCGACCGCGCGGATTGGAATTTATTTATTTGTATTTTATTTTATTTTGCTACTATGAGCTGCATGTTTCTTTCATTAAATGACGCGTTCACTTCCTGATCCAAGCTTGCCAGTATTCGATCCTGAGATTGAAAGAACTATTTCACGAATAAGGCAAGCTCGGCGTCGGTTAGTCCTCTCTGAGGGCGGATCTGAAACGTCACTTGAGGAAGAAACCAGCCCCCGTTCTACTGATTTGATTGATTTACATGCAGGTGACATAGAAGCACCTCGGAGAATTACTATTCAGGAGGCTGGAGCCCCTAATTTTTCAATGCAACTGTTTCAAGCGCATCACCCAGCGGTGGCTACAGACTTTGAAATAAAGACTGTACTGCTCAACTTGATACCTAAGTTTCATGGCTTACCTGCTCAAGAGCCTATCAAGCACCTTAGAGATTTCCAAGCAGCCTATTCTACTGTCAGGCATGATGGTGCAGATGAAACTTCTATTTTGTTAAAAGCCTTCCCATTCTCTCTTGAGTGAAAGGCGAGAGAGTGGTACTACACTCAACCCACAGTAACTGTATCCGACTGGGATACACTTAGAAGAGAATTTTTGGAAAAATTTTTTGCAGCTAAAGTTACTGATAAACTGAGGAAAGACATTTCCATGATTGTTCAGGATAAATCCGAGACTCTCTATGAATATTGGGAGCGCTTCAACAATCTTCTGGAAGCATGCCCCCACCATATGATTGACAAGAAAGTGTTGCTCGGCTACGTCACACAGGGCATGAGGCCCCAAGATAAGACTACATTGGAAAGTGCTAGCAATGGGTCTATGAAAAAGTACAAGACCACTGATGAGGCATGACAATTGATTAGCGACTTAGCTGAATCTACAAGGAATCACAGGCAGAAACAAGGCCGGTTAAAAGCTGTTGCAGAGGTATCTTCTAGCAAGGAGACTACTGCTCTGGCTCAGAGTATAAGTGAAATGACCACCTTACTGAAGCAGATGCAGTTGAGTCAACAACAAGCGCATCAAAGCCAACAGCTAGTCCCACAGAGAGTGTGTGGAATCTGTGCTGATTACAGCCATTATACTGATGAATGCCCGCAGCTCCAACAGGAAGACAACACGGTGGCAGCCACTCATAACTTCTATGACCGCCCCAACCAGGGGTTCAATCAAGGTGGCAGTTACAACCATGGATGGCAGGACAATTCTAACCAAGGTTGGAGAGATAATTCTAACCATAATTGGATGGACAACAATAACAGAGGAGGCAGAGACAATCAAGGATATCGGAGGTGGAATAATAACAACAACAGGCAGCAGAACCAGAACCAGCCTTACAGAGCACCTCACCTGAGGCAGTCCCAAGGACCACAGCACAACCAACAACAAGTTCCGCAGATCACTCAATCTAATTCCTCTCTGAGTGAAGAGGCCATTCAATCCATTGCACAAGGACAAAGAAACATGGAAAGTTCACTTAATGGCCTAGCATCCGCTATACAAGCTCTCATCTCTCAGCTGGCACCACCCAATACTTTAAACACTCAACAGGCAAACTCCAGTGGAATTCCTTCTCAACCCTTACCCAATCCGAAGGGTGGCATCAATGCCATCACCCTAAGGTCCGGAACTACACTGCAAGAGAGGAATCAGAAGGAGCCAAACCCACCAGAACACGCCTCAGCTGAAGAGGTAGTGGAAGTAGAAGATGTTGAAGAGGAAGAGGACATACAAGACATGGCTGAAGAAGAAGAAGCTCAATCACAGGAAGAAGCACAAAAGGGCGCAGACACTGCAGAAAACACCATTCCTATTCCATTTCCACAACTTGCAAGGAAGCCCAGGAAGCAGTTGGAACATGATCCCAAAATGGTAGAAATATTCAAAAAGGTTGAGGTAACTGTTCCCCTTTTTGATGTTATTCAGCAGGTACCTAAATACGCAAAATTTCTAAAAGATTTATGTATACACAAAGACAAAATTAATGAATTAGAAACTATTCCTTTAGGTAGTTCTATATCTGCTTTAATGGGAGGTATACCTGAGAAGTGTAGTGATCCAGGTCCATGTATGGTTAGTTGTACTATTGGTGGTATGATATTTTCTGACTGCATGTGTGATTTAGGAGCATGTGTTAGTATAATGCCTTTGTCTATATATGATAATTTGAGGCTCCCTCTCTTAAAAAGGTCGGCAGCCCATTTTGTGTTAGCAGATAAAAGTATTATGACAGTGGTTGGAATCGCTAAAGATGTATTGGTGGGCATTAAGGGGCTCACTGATGAGCGGATAATTTATACACTTTTTGGCATTATTTTTATATAGTTTTTAGTATGATTTAGTTAGTTTTTAGTATATTTTTATTAGTTTTTAAATAAAAATCACATTTCTGGACTTTACTATGAGTTTGTGTATTTTTCTGTGATTTCAGGTATTTTCTGGCTGAAATTGAGGGACCTGAGCAAAAATCTGATTCAGAGGCTGAAGAAGGACTGCAGATGCTGTTGGATTCTGACCTCCCTGCACTCAAAGTGGATTTTCTGTAGCTACAAGAGTCCAAATGGCGCGTTCTCAATTGCGTTGGAAAGTAGACATCCAGGGCTTTCCAGAAATATATAATAGTCCATACTTTGCCCAAGTTTAAATGACACAAACTGGCATTCAACGCCAATTTTCTGCCCTATTCTGGCGTTAAACGCCAGAAACAGGTTACAAGTTGGAGTTAAACGCCCAAAACAGGTTACAACCTGGCGTTTAACTCCAGAAACAGCCTAGGCACATGTAAAGCTCAAGTTTCAGCCCCAACACACACCAAGTGGGCCCTGGAAGTGGATTTCTACACTATCTATCATAGTTTACTCATTTTCTGTAAACCTAGGTTACTAGTTTAGTATTTAAACAACTTTTAGAGACTTATTTTGCATCTCATGACATTTTTAGATCTGAACTTTGTACTCTTTGACGGCATGAGTCTCTAAACTCCATTGTTGGGGGTGAGGAGCGCTGCTGTGTCTTGATGAATTAATGCGACTATTTCTGTTTTCCATTCAAACATGCTTGTTTCTATCTAAGATATTCATTCGTACTTCAATATGATGAATATGATGATCCGTGACACTCATGACCATTCTCAACCTATGAACGCGTGCCTGACAACCACCTCCGTTCTACATTAGATTGAATGAGTATCTCTTAGATTCTTTAATCAGAGTCTTCGTGGTATAAGCTAGAATCCATTGGCAGCATTCTTGAGAATCCAGAAAGTCTAAACCTTGTCTGTGGTATTCTGAGTAGGATTCAGAGATTGAATGACTGTGACAAGCTTTAAACTCGCGAGTGTTGGGCGTAGTGACAGACGTAAAAGGATCAATGGATCCTATTCCAGCATGTGTGGGAACCGACAAATGATTAGCCGTGCGGTGACAGCGCACCTGGACCATTTTCACTGAGAGGACGGATGGTAGCCATTGACAACGGTGATCCACCAACACACAGCTTGCCATAGGAGGAACCTTGCGTGCGTGAAGAAGAAGACAGGCAGAAAGCAGAGATTCAGAATACAAAGCATCTCCAAAACTCCAACATATTCTCCATTACTGCATAATTTTATTTAATCCATGCTCTCTTGTTCATTTGCAAGTCAACTGATAATTATTACTAATTTCCTGACTAAGAATTACAAGATAACCATAGCTTGCTTCAAGCCAACAATCTCCGTGGGATCGACCCTTACTCACGTAAGGTATTACTTGGACGACCCAGTGCACTTGCTGGTTAGTGGTACGAGTTGTGAAAAGTGTGATTTACAATTCGTGCACCACTCACCTTTCCCATTGACTTTTATATCCTGGAGATGCCCCAAAATGACTCAGAGAAGCCATCATCAATCCTACTCGGAAGACCATTCCTGAAGACCTCAAAGTTCAAATTGGATGCCTTTTTAGGAACATACTCTTTTGAAATAGATGGCCGGGTAGTAATCTTCAATCTGAATGGGGCTATGAAGCATCCTCTGGAGGATCATTCTATCCTCCAGTGTGACATCATAGATGAAACCGTAGCTGAAGTTCATCAGGAGGAGTTTGAAGAGAAGTACATAGGACAAGGTCCGAGTGTGGGGACATTTTCTGAGGACAATGAAGGTACTTTACCATTGCCACCAGCTCCAGACAATCCAGAGCCTGACCATGAGCAGAAGTTAGAATTGAAACCCCTCCCTCCACACCTCAAATATGCCTACCTTGAGGACAAGCAGAAGTTTCCAGTTATCATTGTATGGGAACTCACTTCTCAACAAGAAGAGCAGTTACTTAGTGTGCTGAGGAGGCACAAGAAGGCAATTGGGTGGAGTTTGGCAGAGATAGTAGGCATCAACCCTCAAGTTTGTGAGCATAGAATATTTTTAGAAGAGGGAGCAAGACCCGTTCGTCAACCCCAGAGAAGACTGAACCCCACTATCTTAGAGGTTGTCAAGAAGGAAGTGACCAGACTACTAGAGGCAGATATCATCTATCCCATCTCAGACAATGAATGGGTAAGCCCAGTACAAGTGGTGCCCAAGAAGTCTGGAGTCACTACAGTAAAGAATGAGCATGAAGAGCTCATAGCAACTAGAGTACAGAATGCCTGGAGGGTCTGCATTGATTACAGGCGTCTCAACCAAGCCACTCGTAAGGATTACTATCCTCTTCCATTCATTGATCAAATGTTGGATCGCCTGTCAGGTAAATCACATTATTGCTTTTTAGATGGTTACACAGGATATTTCCAGATTCATATAGCTCCTGAAGATCAGGAAAAGACTACTTTTACATGTCCTTTTGAGACTTATGCTTATAAGAGAATGCCCTTTGGCTTGTGCAATGCACCAGCTACTTTCCAAAGGTGCATGATGAGTCTTTTCTCTGACCTCATTGAGGACTGTATGGAGGTTTTTATGGATGATTTTAGTGTTTATGGTGATTCTTTTAGCCTTTGCTTAGATGGTTTATCTAGAGTATTAAATAGATGTGTTAGTACAAACCTTGTATTGAATTTTGAAAAATGTCACTTTATGGTTAAACAAGGTATTGTACTCGGACATGTTGTGTCTCATACTGGCATTTCTGTAGATCCAGCAAAGGTGGATGCTATTTCTAGTTTGCCTTACCCCTCCTCTGTGAGGGAAGTCCGTTCGTTCCTTGGCCATGCGGGTTTTTACCAGAGATTCATTAAGGACTTTAGTAAGGTAGCACTTCCCTTATCCAGATTACTACAGAAAGATATTGAGTTTGAGTTCAGTGAGGATTGCAAACAAGCGTTTGATAAACTAAAGACTGCTCTGACTCAAGCTCCAATTGTGAGAGGACCCAACTGGAGCCAGCCATTTGAAATCATGTGCGATGCTTCCAACCATGCAGTAGGAGCAGCACTAACTCAGCGTGAAGGTAAGGATCCTTTTGTCATTGCTTATGCGTCCAAGACTTTAGACACTGCTCAGTCTAACTACACTACTACTGAGAAAGAGCTTCTTGCTATTGTTTTTGCTCTGGATAAATTCCGAGCCTATTTACTTGGTACTAAAGTAGTAGTTTATTCAGACCACGCAGCTCTGAAGTATTTATTAGCTAAAAAGAAATCCAAACCAAGGCTTATACGTTGGATACTGCTACTACAAGAATTTGATTTCGAAATAAAGGATAGGAGTGGTAGCCAGAATCTAGTGGCAGACCACTTGAGTCGCCTTGAGCACATTAAAGATGACTCCACTCCTATAGCTGATAATTTTCCATTTGATAACCTGCAAGCAGTATCTGAGGTAGTCCCTTAGTATGCACCTGTAGCTAATTATCTAGTTAGCCGTACCTTCCCTCCAAACTTTACTAAGCATCAAAGAGACAAGCTGAAAAGCGAGTCTAAATATTATATATGGGATGACCCATATTTATGAAGATGTGGCACTGACCAGGTAATTAGACGGTGTGTACCTCAATCAGAATTCCAGTCCATTTTAGAGGCCTGCCACTCATCTGAGAGTGGAGGACATTTTGGCCCTCAAAGAATAGCTAGAAAAATCCTAGACTGTGGATTCTGGTGGCCCACTCTTTTTAAAGACGCTGCTGAATTCTGTAAATCTTGTTTCCCATGCCAAAAATTTGGTAATATATCCAAGAAGGATGAGATGCCTCAACAGATTATGCTTTTCTGTGAAATTTTTTATGTTTAGGGCATCGACTTCATGGGTCCATTTCCAAATTCTAATGGTTATTTTTACATATTGTTAGCTGTAGATTATATTTCCAAATGGGTGGAAGCAATTCCTACCTACACTGATGATGCTAACACTGTTGTTTCCTTTGTTAGAAACCACATTATTTGTCGCTTTGGATCACCACGAGCAATCGTGAGCGATCAAGGCACCCATTTTTGTAACAGGAGACTAACAGGATTACTGAAGAAGCATGAGATAATTCATAAAGTAGCAACAGCCTACCATCCTCAGACTAATGGGCAAAACGAGGTGTCAAATAGAGAGATAAAGTGTATATTGCAGAAGATAGTCAAACATCATAGAAGAGACTGGAGCACCAGGCTACATGATGCACTTTGGGCATACAGAACAGCATACAAGACACCCATTGGGATGAGCCCCTTCCGCTTAGTTTATGGGAAAGCCTGTCATCTCCCAGTTGAAGTCGAGCATAAAGCCTTTTGGGCAGTAAAGGAGTGCAACATGGGATTTGAGAAAGCCGGAGCTGAAAGGAAGTTGCAACTGCAAGAATTGGAGAGCCTTTGCCTAGAAGCTTATGAGAACTCAAGGCTGTACAAGGAAAAGATGAAGGCTGTACATGATTAGCACATCAAGAGGAAAGAGTTCCAACCTGGGGATTTAGTCCTCCTTTACAACTCTAGACTGAGGCTCATGCCAGGCAAGTTGAGATCAAGGTGGGAAGGTCCTTATAGAGTTGAGAAGGATGAGCCGTACGGAGTTTTTCACCTAAGTCACCCTTCAAGCTCTGAACTCATCAAAGTTAATGGACATCGTTTGAAGCTCTATCATGGTGAGAAGGTGATAAAAAACAAGGAGTTAGATATCTTCCTCTTGGAGGATCCACTCATAGCAGAAGACTGAGCTAATGGAGCGTCCAACTTAAGGACGTTAAAGCAAAGTGCTAGGTAGGAGACAACCCACCATGGTATGATCGTTCCTTTCTTTTTCTCTTAGTTTTCTTGTTGAATAACTCTTCTCTTTATTAGCACATTCAGCTTGCATCTGCATTTGTATATTTAATTTTATTTATAAAAAAAGAAAAGAAAAGAGGGAGAGCACGCGTCGCGACAGCGTCGCCGACGCGCCCGCGTCGCAGGTGGTTCAGAAAAAATAAGAAAATGAACAGAGAGTCATGTGAGAGTGTGGCTGGAGGCGTGCCTTTGGCACAAATCAACCCACGCGACCGCGTCGCTGACGCGTCCGCGTCACATGGGAAACATTCCTTCCACGCATCCGCGTCACCAACGCGGACGCGTGACCTGAAAATCGACGTAAGAAAGGGTGCACAACCGAAAGTTGTGCTGGAGTGGTGTTGGATTGGTGCTGAACGCCCAAGCCTTACCACGCGGACACATGGCTCACGCGTCCGCATCACATCCCTATCATGGCCACTCACGCGATTGCGTCGACCACGCGACCGCGTCTGACGTTGGGATTTTTGCCAGTAAAGAATGTCATAAAAACAGTCGCGTTGTAGATATAGTCTCTAAACCAACAGAAATCCCTTCGTACAAACGTTTTGGTTGTCACAAGTAACAGACCCCTAAATAAATTGATAACCGAAGTATTCAAACCTCGGGTCGTCTTCTCAAGGAATTGCAGGGAGGTATGTTCTTATTATTGGTTATGAGTTTGTAAATTGGGGTTTAGGAAGTAAGGTGGGAATATGTTATATGACAAATAAAATAAAAATAATAATAATAAAATAAACTCTTGGCAAAGTATGAAGAACTGAAAGTCCTATCCTTGTCAATTGCGAAGAGAATTGGGTTTTAATCCCACTTTGTTAACCTCTAACTATGAAGGTAAATCAAGTAGATTAATTAGCTTAATCCTCAGGTCCTAGTCAATTCCTATGGAAAGACTAGAGTTATTGGAGCAACTCCCAATTTCAACCACTGCTTTATTTGACAGCTCAAGCGTTACCAATAAATCAACCAAAGCCAAAAGGGAAAAATCCAAATTATTTATATAATAAAAAGGAGCAATCATAAGTCTGAAATACCTCAAGATATATTAAATAGAAAATCAATCTAAACATAGAGAGTCATAAACAAAATTGAGAAAAGAAATAAAAAGAACATTGAACCTGGGAAGAAGTTGAAATAATAAAGTTGAAATAATAATATATCCTAATTCCTTTAAGAGGAATCCTAATCCTAAATCCTAAGAGAGAGGAGAGAACCTCTCCCTCTAAAAACTACATGAAAGGTGAATTATGGAAGCGTGATATGTATGGATGCATTTCCCCACTTTATAGCCTCTAATCTGTGTTTTCTGGGCCGCAAACTGGGTCAAAAACAGTCCAGAATTCGCTGGTTGCGAATTCATTTGCGCTGATTTCCGTCACTTGCGACGCGGCCGCATGGATCACGCGGTCGCGTCACCTAACGTCAGAGGAACTATAGCATATTATATATCAAATCGAAGCGCCGGACATTAGCTTTCCAACGCAACTGGAAATGCGTCGTTTGGACCTCTGCAACTAAAGTTATAGCCGTTTGAGTGCAGAGAGGTCAGGCTGGACAGCTTAGCAATTTCTCCAACTTCTTGCATTCCTTCCACTTTTGCATGCTTTCTTCCCATCCTCTGAGCCATTCCTACCCTGTAATCTCTGAAAACACTTAACACACATATCAAGGCATCTAATGGTAATAAGAGAGGATTAATAATAAGCAAATATAAGATCAAAGAATTATGTTTTCAATCAAAACACATAATTAGGAAGGAAATATAAAACCATGCAAATAGTATGAATAAATGGGTAAAGAGTAGATAAAAACCACTCAATTAAGCACAAGATAAACCATAAAATAGTGGTTTATTAATCTCCCCACACTTAAACATTAGCATGTCCTCATGCTAAGCTCAAGAGAAACTATAAAGGAATGTAGAGGAATGGTAGAATGCATGAAATGCAACCTATGAATGCAACTACATGCTAAGATGTTTCTACCTACTTGGTTAAAAATAAAAAAATTTTCAAGAGGAAATATGAACTGGATTTCACTAATTCAAATCATGAAAATGAAGTACAAATAGACTTGCAAGAAGAAAATAGCTCATGAAAGCAGGGAACAAGGAATTGAGCATCGAACCCTCACTGGTAGTGTATACACTCTAATCACTCAAGTGTTTTTAGGTCCGATTCTCTCAATTCTCTACTAACCTTGCTTTCTAAGGCTTTCTCTTCATCTAACAATCAACATAAATTTAATGCACAAATACACAAATCAAGAGGTCTTTTAAGGGTTGTAATGGGGTTAGGGTCAAGGTAGGATTGTATTTGGTCAAGTGGACTAAAATCTGAATCCTTAATTAACTTAAACTTTTCCCACCTAACTTAAACAATCCATGTAATCATAATACAAAAGACCTAACTGTCCATTAACCATGTTATCCATGTATTCATGCATTCAAATTTCAAGTACAGTACATATGCATTGCTTTCAACACTTAACTTTGGGGCATTTTGTCCCCTTTTACTTATTTGCTCTTTTTCTTTTTCTTTTTTCTCTTTCTTTTTTTTTATATATATATTTTTTTTTCTTTTTCTTTTATTTTTCTCAATGCATATGATTAATTTATTGAATGCATGAACATGTCCTAAATATTTCTTTCACATTTTTAGAAAATTCTAACATACTCAATTCTCAAACCAAATATTTCCAAACCCAATTTCCCACACTTAAATCATAAGTACTCTCACTAGTCTAAGTTAACTAAGGATTCAAATTAAGGACATTATTGTTTTCCGCTTAGAGTTAATGATGTGCTAAAATAAAGAACAAAGGGGTAAAATAGGCTCAAATTGGTTTGCAAAGGATAATGAAAGGTAAGGCCATATGGGTATGTAAGCTCAGTGAAACAAAGGCCTCAATCATGTAAGTGTATGCATACATCAAATTATGGAAATATAGAATTAAGCAAGACAAAGATCACAATTTTAGAGAGAAAAAACACACATCAAAAATAAAATATTGGTTGAAAAATGCAACCAATTCAAATAGGCTCAAAAATCTCACAGGTTTTGTGTGTTCGAGCTCTAAACCATGTTCCAGTATAATATTTCTTTAAACAAGTGTAACATTAAATTTTATTCAGATTAGTGAAATTCTCTAAAAAGGTTTCTTGAAAAAGAAAATATTACTTTAACCAAGTGGTAAAATATGCAAAAAAATTCAAACAAATATGCAATCAAACATGCAAATGCAACAATGAATAAAGAAAATAAATCATTGGTGTTGAGATAGAGGAGTAACTAACCCATGGAGATCGGTATCGACCTCCCCACACTTAAAGATTGCACCATCCTCAGTGCATGCTGAGATTTGCAAGTGGACGGGGGTTGTGGTTCCTCAGCTAGGGCTCTTTTTGTTCCTTTTCTTGCCGGTAGTTTGGGAGTAGCTTTCTCTTTACCATTCTTGGTGGCCATCCTGAAAAAGGAAAAAGAAAGTGATTTATAAAGCTAAGGATTAGAGCAAGGAGGAGAGCGGGAAAGGTGGTAATCAATGCACAATAAAGAAGAATGACGTTAACACACGCTCATGAGTACATGTGAAAAGTCATAAATGGAAAATAGCTAGTGCATATGATAACAATTGAATGCAAGGTGTTTATTGGCATGCAGGCAAAGGCATGAGTAGCATAGATCAAACATTCAATGTCCAAGTTAGATTACCAAGCCTTTCAAACTAGCAACATGTTTGTAATGACAATTATATTGAATGAATATGATATGAAAAAGGGTTTTATGAAAAGTAGGCATTCAGAGTAGTAGGATAAAAGATACTGAAAAGCAGTGCATAATGCCATACGAGCATTTTTACAAACACATAGCATGCATGGTAAATAATCTAATGAAAATAATAAATTGAACATGCAAGCAACCCTTTAAAAAATAAATATATATAATTGTCAAATAATTTCTCTAATAATCCACAAGTAAAATATAGAAATAATGACCCAAATAAATTTCTAACACCAATAATAATGCAATGAATGAAAGTATGTAAATAAACTAAAATAAAAAGAAAAATAAGAGAGATGAGAAGGGAAAGAAGATAAGAAAGGAAGAAGAAAGAAATAAGAAAAGATAAGAAAAATAAGGATTAGAGAAGAAAAGATAAGAAATTCGGCTGATCTGGATAATCTGTGCGCCGCTTGTGACGCGGACGCGTGAGTGACGCGGTCGCGTGGTGAGCAAGAAGGTCAGGTGACGCGCACGCATGGGTGATGCGATGGCGTGAATGGCCTTATCTCCAATATGATGCGGACGCGTGGGGCACGCGTTCGCGTGGGAGGGCTTGGGCTTCTAGCACGAGTCCAGCCCAACTCCAGCACAACTTTCGGCCAAGCACCATTTTTTCGTCGATTTTCAGGGCACGCAGCCACGTGGCTGACGCGGTCGCGTGGGAGGCCATTATTCCCAGGTGACGCAGACGCATCAGCGACGCGGTCGCGTGGGTCGATTTGTGCCACTGGCACGCCTCCAGCGCTGCTCCTGCGAAACTCTCTATTCGTTTTTATTTTCTCTTCTCTCCTTGCGACGCGGACGCGTCGCTGATGCGGTCGCGTCGCGTGGCACTTTTTTTTTGTAATCTGAAAAATACAGAATGCAGTGTTAATATGAATGTGATGCAAAACTCCAGGTTCAATATAATAAAATAAAATGAAACTCGAAAACAAGGAAAACTAAATAAAAATAAAAAAGGAACAATCATACCATGGTGGGTTGTCTCCCACCTAGCACTTTTAGTTAGAGTCCTTAAGTTGGACATATGGTGAGCTTCCTGTTATGGTGGCTTGTGCTTGAACTCATCCAGAAATCTCCACCAATGTTTGCATCTCCAGTAGCCTCCGGGGTCCCAAACTAAGCATGTAAAGCCCTTAAGAAGCTTCAAACAGATTCTTAGGCTCCGGGGTAACAATTGTCAGAGCAGATTCCAGGATCCCAAATCTTGCTTTTACACCCAACCTTGTCGGGATCTGTATTTTTCCAGCCGGGTGAAAGGTGATCTGAATTCTCACTGCCGCGACCAAACAGCTTCCTAGACCTATTCAGTTGAGCTTTATACCAACCTTTGCGTTTAAACTTAAAGCTTCCAACCATGATGAACCTTGCAGGACAATTCTTACCACTGGCCATCTTTCTCTTACTCTTAATGTCACAAAGAGCTCTAAGTTGACCATCCGTCTCCAGTAGCCCATATTCAAGTGGGATTAGAAAGTTATGGGATATGAATTTTACCCACTTGAATGTTGTGAAGGATGATGGCAACTTAGGGGGAGGTGTTTTTAATGAAATTGCAAGCTCCACTCCCTTGTGCTCTTCTCTGATAATTACCACCTCTTTGCAAACTTCTTCAATTTCAACTTCTTCTTCTTGGTAGCTTTCTTCCAATTCAATCTTCTCTTCATTGCTTTCCAAGGGCATGGGAGGTTGTGCTTCTTCTTCTTGAATCTCCATCTCTTGAGCAACCTCTTCCAAGTCTTCAACTGTGATATGCCTTGGAGGTTGGACACCCTCCTCAGCATCAATTTCAAACATCTTGGAAGGGGGTTCTATGATTGGACTTTCCCATGGAGGTTCTGCATCTCCTAAGTCTTCAACCACTTCTTCTTCTTCAATAATTCCGGCTTCCTCTACTTGTTCCAGTACAAAGTCATGCTCCGTACTGTTCACTGGAGTTTCTAGTATCTCCTTCATGCTACGTTCTTCATTAGATTGTCCACATGAAGTCGTGGGAGTTCCTTGAGTGTCCGAACGTCGGGAAGCTAATTGACTCATTATTACTTGCGCCCATTGATGAATGGTTGCCTAACATCGATCCACTGTTTTCTTGAGACGATCATTTGCCTCTTGATGCACTCGGCTTTCATAAATAGGATCATAGTGCTCTTGGATTGATGGATACGGAGATGGTGAATATTGAAGTGGTGGTTTTTGTCAGTAATTGGGTTGGAATTGGGGTGGTTCTATATATGGTTCATATGGCTCATAAGGTGGTTGGTATGGTAGTTGAGGGTTAGGGTTATATGGAGGTGAATGGCGGAAAGGGGCTTGTGAGTGTGGTGGTCCAAAGTTATGTTGAGGAAAGGGTTCATAGGCATATGGTGGTGGTTGTTGATAGTCCATTGGAGGTGGTTGTTGCCATGAGGGTTGATCAAATCCTTGTGACTCCTCCCATCTTTGATTGTTCCAACCTTGATGCCTGTTCTCATTGTAATTTCTCCTTCCTGCAACATTATTGTAACCAGACTCATAGCCAAAGGGGTGAGAGTTCATAGTAGTAAATAAAAATTAAAAATGAAAATAAAAATAAATTTTAAATTAAAAGGTTATTTAAATTTTGAATTTGAAAATTAAATTTTGAAATTTGATTTTTGGAATAAGATAAGATAAGATAAAAATTTTAAAAATAAAAATCTGAAATTTTTTTTCGAAAAAAATTAATTAAAAATACTTTAAAACAATAAAATGACACCAAATTTCAAATTTTTAGATCAAAACGAAGAAAACAACTAAGAACAGCTTGATGGTCAAGATGAACATCAAGAACAACTTGAAGATCAAGATGAACACTAAGAACAAATTTTTGAAAAATATTTTTAATAACTAAATAAAAACAAATAACCTCTTAATAACTAAATAAAAATAAAATATTTACAATAACCAATAATAAGGCACACGTTGGCAATTCCCCGGCAACGGCGCCATTTTTGACGTTAGGATTTTTGCCAGTAAAGAATGTCATAAAAACAGTCGCAGTGTAGATATAGTCTCTAAACCGACAGAAATCCCTTCGTACAAACGTTTTGGTTGTCACAAGTAACAGACCCCTAAATAAATTGATAACCGAAGTATTCAAACCTCGGGTCGTCTTCTCAAGGAATTGCAGGGAGGTATGTTCTTATTATTGGTTATGAGTTTGTAAATTGGGGTTTAGGAAGTAAGGTGGGAATATGTTATATGACAAATAAAATAAAAATAATAATAATAAAATAAACTCTTGGCAAAGTATGAAGAACTGAAAGTCCTATCCTTGTCAATTGCGATGAGAATTGGGTTTTAATCCCACATTGTTAACCTCTAACTATGAAGGTAAATCAAGTAGATTAATTAGCTTAATCCTCAGGTCCTAGTCAATTCCTATGGAAAGACTAGAGTTATTGGAGCAACTCCCAATTTCAACCACTGCTTTATTTGACAGCTCAAGCATTACCAATAAATCAACCAATGCCAAAAGGAAAAAATCCAAATTATTTATATAATAAAAAGGAGCAATCATAAGTCTGAAATACCTCAAGATATATTAAATAGAAAATCAATCTAAACATAGAGAGTCATAAATAAAATTGAGAAAAGAAATAAAAAGAACATTGAACCTGGGAAGAACTTGAAATAATAAAGTTGAAATAATAATATATCCTAATTCCTTTAAGAGGAATCCTAATCCTAAATCCTAAGAGAGAGGAGAGAACCTCTCCCTCTAAAAACTACATGAAAGGTGAATTATGGAAGCGTGATATGTATGGATGCATTTCCTCACTTTATAGCCTCTAATCTGTGTTTTTTGGGCCGCAAACTGGGTCAAAAACAGTCCATAATTCGCTGGTTGCGAATTCATTTGCGCTGATTTCCGTCACTTGCGACGCGGCCGGCTGGATCACGTGTTCGCGTCGCCTAACGTCAGAGGAACTATAGCATATTATATATCAAATTGAAGCCCCGGACATTAGCTTTCCAACGCAACTGGAAACGCATCGTTTGGACCTCTGTAGCTAAAGTTATAGCCGTTTGAGTGCACAGAGGTCAGGCTGGACAGCTTAGCAATTTCTCCAACTTCTTGCATTCCTTCCACTTTTGCATGCTTTCTTCCCATCCTCCGAGCCATTCCTACCCTGTAATCTCTGAAAACACTTAACACACATATCAAGGCATCTAATGGTAATAAGAGAGGATTAACCATAATTAGGAAGGAAATATAAAACTATGTAAATAGTATGAATAAGTGGGTAAAGAGTAGATAAAAACCACTCAATTGAGCACAAGATAAACCATAAAATAGTGGTTTATCAGCGTCACCCTGATATTTGGCAATAATGCATTTTGAACAGAGAGTTGTGCGAGCGCGAGGCTACACTTGTGCCAGTAGCACAACACGCGTCGCGCGTCCGCGTGACCGACGCGACCGCGTCGATAAATTTAAGCGCATGTCGTGCGACTGCGCCCCACGCGTCCGCGTCGCTTGCGCCGCACAGCTTATCCTAATATGCCAAAATATCTTATCTTTCTCTTCCCCAAATCCTACTTTTTCTTTTCCATCCTTATTTCTTCCTTCTTCCTTCTTTCTCACTTTCTACTTTCTCTCTCTCACCACCATTATCAAGGTTTTTCTTTTCTTCTCCCTTCTTTTACTTTTCTATTTTCCTTCTTAATTTATGATTTCTTCTCCTTTTCTTTTCCTTTTTACTTGTATTATCCATGTTTTTCTTTTTCTCTCTTTTTCTTTTAATTGGTGTTAGATATTTAGTAGGTCATTATTATTCCTTATAGTTTGCTTGTGGATTGTTAAGAACTTGTTTGGCAATTATATGTTAATTTTTTAAAAGGGTTGCTTGCATGTTCCATTTATTATTTTTCATAGCTTACTTACCATGCATGCTATGTGTTTGTGAAAACGCCCGTATGGCATTGTGCACTATTTTTGGATCTCTTTTATTCTACTACTCTAAATGCCTGCTTTTCACAAAACTTTTTTTATTATTTTATTAATTTAATATAATTGTTATTACAAAGAGGTTGTTAGTTTGAATTCTGTGGTAATTTAACATCGCCAATGAATGCTTAATCTATGCTAATCATGCCCTTGCCTGCATGCCAATAAACACCTTGCATTCTATTGTCATCATATGCACTGGCTATTTTCCGTTGATAACTTTTCACATGTAGTCATGACCATGTGATAACTTCATTCATCTTTCATGTGCATTGATTACCACTCATACCATCCTCTTCCTTGCTCTAACTCTTGACATTTTGACATACTTTCTCTTTTCTCCCTTTCAGGATGGCCACCAAGAAAGGCAAGGAGAAAGCTACTCCCAAACCACCAGCAAGAAGAAGAACAAAGAGAGCATTAGTGGCAGAGCCATCTTCAACTGCAGTTAAACCCTCAACGAAAAGAATTAAGAGGATTATAAAGGTTGATGATAAAGAAAGAGCCTTCCTAGCAAAGGACACTGCGTGATTCACCAATCGCTACTGTGAGCAGATGTTCCCGATCCTGGCAGAGAGGAGTTACAACAACGAACACCTGATTATCCTCCCAAACCATATTGCTGAATTTGTTGAGCCACATATTGCACGAAGACAATGGGGTTTCCTACAGAGACAGCCACGGCAGGTTAATCTTTCCTGGGTTGTCGAGTTCTACTCCAACTTCCACCTGCCGACCCTGCAGTCTGTCTATGTTCGACAGAAGCAAGTCCCCATTACAGAAGAGGCCATTCAACGAGCTCTAGATCTTCCCCCTACTCTAGAAGGACCGGACGCATTTCAAGAAGCCGCACTCAAGCGCCAGATGTACCAATTTGACTGGGACGCTGTTCTCAGAGTTATCGCCCTACCTGGCAGCAGATGGATCTACGGATACCATCGTTCCCATCCTAAAGGGAATATTGGCTTCTGCACTTACCTTGGAGGCTCGCGTATGGGCATATATTATGTCCCATTACGTCTTTCTGAGCACTCACGAGTCTTCTTTCACTGCGGACATGGCCGTTCTACTATGGTGCATCCTTACAGACTAGCCTCTGAACCTACCAAGGCACATCCGGAATGCCATGGGACACGTACAAATTGTGGGCAACTTACCTTTTCCTGTCTTAGTCTCAGATCTTGTCTCAGTAGCCGGAGTTTCCTACAGAGCTGGGGACACCAAAGCCATGCTTCCACGGGATGATCAGTATGTCCCTAATGGAAAATATATCAGATCTCCAGCAGCCACTACAAGCCATCCTCCTGAACCGGCTGAAGAGCTTCCTCCTTCAACACCACAAGCACCTACAACCAATCAACTGCTCCATCAGATACTTGGAAGGTTGGATCGGCTGGAACACAAAGCAAAGCTAAGAGAGCGCCGTAACAAGCGTCGATTCACATACCTCAAGGAGCTACTTAAGGGAAAATACAGAGACTCAAACACCCCGGACTCCACTTCCTTTACCAGCACAGGGAACCATGATGGTCCCGACTGTGGAGATACTGCTACCAGCCCACCCCTGTTCCTGACAGATGGCACCGAGGACGGTACAAAGCCTTAAGTGTAGGGAGATCGGTCAGTACCTGACTTCCGGAGGTAATTTCTCTTCCCTAACACCAATAAAATAGAATATTTAGTTAGTTTTTCTTTTGTAGAATAGGATAGATTGCATAGTAATAGATTAGTTGCATGCATGTCTACTTGATTGAAAAGACAATAAGTTTCTTCTAAGACCCTATTTTTAGAATAAATTTTCACTAATTTTAATCAAAACTTTTATGATAAATCTGCTTGAAGTTGTATTTGGAACATGGTTTTTGAGCTAAAGAACACACAACCTGTGAGATTTTGAGCTTATTTACATGGTTACATTATTTAACTATGATGATTTTGTTCTTGTGTGTTTACCTCTCTATGATTGTAATTTATATTTTGTTTCATCCTATATGTCCAATGTTTAATATATTTATATGCTTGCATATGATTGAGGCCATTATCTGTTTAGCTCACTTATCCAAATTAAGCCTACCCTTGCAATTACCTTTGTCAGCCACTTTGAACCTTTAAATCCCATTTGTTCTTTATTCTACCACATTACTAGCCTTAAGCGGAAAAACAATTATATACCCCAATTGAATCTTTGGTTAGCTTAAGATAGAATTGTGTGTTAATTAAGTATGGGAAAATTGTGGGAACAAAAGATAATAAGGGAATGTGTCATGATGATATAATGGAAATTTGGGTACCTACTCATGTGAAACTATAAGAATTAAAAATCTATGTGCATTGATAAGTTATGTTTATTTTTATATTTATGTGTAAAAAAAAATCAAAAAATACTCAATAATTAAATAAGGGGACAAAATTACCCCAATGTTAAGTTAAGAATTCAAAGATCAAAGCATGTATGATAAAATTAAAATAAGAGTTGATACATGAGTAAGGAATGTGAAAGGAAAATTTTGGGTAGCTAGGTATGAAATTTGAGTTATATAGAATGTAGATATGTGTGGGTTAAAGCTTAGGTTAATTAAAGATTCAATTTACAAGCTTACTTAACCATATATATATATATATATATATATCCTTACCCTTACCTTGGCCCCATTACAACCTTAGAAAGACCTCATGATGTTTGCATTAGTATATTAATTGTTGTTGATTGGTTAGGTGAAGAACAAAATTTAGAAAGCATGATTAGAGAAGGATAGAGTGATTACCCTATACACTAGAGAGATTAGAGCATACATACATCATCAGTGAGGGTTCAATGCTTAAATTCTATGTTCTCTGCTTTCATGAGCTACCTTCTTGCATTTTTATCTGTTCTTATCGTATAAGAATTGAATTAGTGGAATTTGATTTGTGATTGTCTTGAAGAGCTTTTTTACTTTTAACCAGGTAGACAAGAATCATATAGTTGCATTCATATATATAGGTTGCATTTCATTGCATGAGTTTTACATGTTCCTACTCATTTATTTTATCTCCTTCAACCAAGCATGAGGACATGCTAATATTTAAGTGTGGTGAGGTTGATAAACCATTATTTTATGGCTTATATTGTGTTCGATTATGTGGTTTTATCAAATCTTTACCCACTTATTCATTAAATAAGCATGCATTTATAATTCCTGCCTAAAAATGTTTTATGGTTGAAAACTTGCTTCCTAGAGACATTTAATTTTGTATTTTAACTCTCCTTTACTCCATTCGATGCTGTAATCTGTGTGTTAAGTGTTTCAGGTTTTATAGGGCATGAATGAGTTGGAGATTAGGAAGGAAGCCGGCAAAAATAGAAGGAACACAAGAAATTAAGGAGATGACCAGCGAGAAGTGACGCGGTCGCATGGCTCACGCGACCGTGCGACGTAGAGGAAATTGCAGTGACGCGGACGCGTGGCTCACGCAACTGCGCGGATTGGAAACTGCACCAGTGACGTGAAGGCGTGGACGACGCGCACGCGCGGCAAGGCAAAACGCTGGATGACGCGAACGCCTGGATGATGCGATCGCGTGATGTGCGCGATCTGCAGAATTTGCTGGGGTCGATTTTGGGCCCTATTTTGACCCAGTTTTCGGTCTAGAAAAGCAAACTAGAGCCAGGGAACATGCAGAAACCGGGGAACAACATTCATTCCGCATAATTTTAGTTTTTAGATCTGATTTTACCTCTCCTCTAGGTTTTCTCTCTACACATTCATAGTTCTTAGGATTTTGATTTTATTGCCTTTTGGATTGAGATATTGAGAAGAGTTATTACCTCCGTCAAGACTTCGTCATTCTAGTTTGTTTTCTTACCTATCAGTTACTCTTCTATGTCCTTTATTTACTCAGAATTATTATTGGATTATTTTTAGAATTTATTAATACAAAAACTGTTTTTATTTTTAATTGATTCCTTTGATTATTAATTATCATGTCTTTCAATATTCCCTTTTCTTATTTCATGGATTTTACAAATATAATGAGTGAGTAGTTCCATAACTTGATTGGGAGATGATTGAAAGGAAACCTTGAGTTGGATTACTCAAAAGAAAAATTGTAATTGGGTTTATTGTTGGATCACCCTCTAGTCATTGACACTAGTCTTTTCCAAGGGAGAGGATTAGGACTTGTGACTAGAAATATCTTTCCAACTTGCTTGACTTTCCTCTACCTAGTAAGGGATAACTAAGCAGAGCAACCTTCAATTATCAATTAATCTTGAGAGTACTTCAACAAGAATAGGGCTTCCAACTAATCTACTCCCAATTAAGGTTTTTATTTAAATTACTTAAATTCTCTAATTTAATTTCCTATTTATCAACTCAACCCATTTTAGAAAACATCTAATAATAAAATAGCACATCTTTCTGCAACTCGTTGGGAGATGACCTGGGATTCATACTCCCAGTATTTTAATTTTAATTTTTGTGACAACCCTTTTTAAATTGATAAACGGATTTTCGGTTGGTTAAGAACTGTACTTGCAACGTGCCTCTTATAATAATTTCTTAACTCGCCAATTTCTGCCACGTCAAGGATTCCGCCGAGAAATTCGAATTTGATGCCAAGGAGGATAGTGCACAACCTCCAAAGCATATACCTTGTGAAACATTGGACGGAATAGACCAAGGAGTTGATTCCATAGGCAGTGATGATCATGAATCAAGCTCTCCTAGTCACAAACTTGCATCTGCAACTGAACTCCTTGAACCTGAAGAACCTCATCCAAGTGAATACGAAGATGATGTCGAGGTAGATTTCTCTCAACCTCCAACTTATGACTTGAGTGACGAGGAAGACATAAAAGACTTTGATCAAGATGCAGTTGCAGTTGAAGAATTTTGCAAGGAAGTGGAGGAATTCACAGAAGAATACAAGGGAGTAGAGCTTATAGAACCATTGGAAACACCTATCCCAAGGCCATTACCACCTAATACAAGCTTCAAGTGGGTACAATCCTTAACTTTTGTCTTTACTTTTCCACTTGAATATGGTTTGTTTGAAACAGATGGCCAGCTTAGAGCTCTCTGCGACTTTAAGAGTAAGAGGGAAATGGCTCGTACTCAGAGCTGGTGTGCAAAATTCAATAAGGTTCCACGCTTCAATTCGGAGTGCAAGAATTGGTATCAAGTTCAATTGAATGGGTCTCGGAAGGCGTTTGGTCATCTTGGTGAGAATAGAATTTCTAAACCGCCCGGATGGAAGAATATAGATCAAGACAAAGGCAGATTTAAAAGCAAAGTTTGGGATCCTGGAATCTATTCTGACATTCAACACCCCGGTAGCCTGAGAATCTGTTTGAAGCTGCTCAAAAGCTTTACATACCTAGTTTGGGATCCCGGAGGCTGTTGGCATTCCAAACATTGGTGGAGATTTCTGGATGAATTTAAGCACAAACCACCATAACAGGAAGCTCATCAAATGTCTAACTTAAGGACTTTAACTAAAAGTGCTAGGTGGGAGACAGCCCACCATGGTATGATCGTTTCTTTTTCAATTTTATTTCGTGTTGTTTGTTTTTATTTTATTTTATTTTCATTGAACCTGGAAGTATTCATAGCATCTACATTAGCACTGCATATTGCATACTGCATAATTGCATATATAAAAAACAATCACCCCACGCGAGCGCGCAGGCCACGCATGGGCGTGAAATAGAAATCGGCGTAAAGATCCAACGCCCAGAAAGTTGGGCTGGAATCGTGCTGCTGGTGTGTGTTTTGGCACAAAACAGTCCACGCGTTCGCATCCCTGATATGAACGCGTCACTTGTAAAACACTCATCCCACGCGAAAGCATGAGCGACGCGTCCGCGTCGCGTGGATATTATGGCCCCCTAAATGAAGATAGAGAGTTGCGCTGAAACGACGCTGGAAGTGTGCGTCTAGCACAATTTTCAGCGACGTGGTCGCGTGCCTCACGCGTCCGCGTCAACCATCTTTTACCCAAACCACGCGACTGCGTCAATCACGCGACCGCGTCAAACCGATTTCACCCTAGTCACGCGATCGCGTGCTCCATGCGTTCGCGTGGATTCAAAATCACTAATCCCCCTCACGCGAATTCTGATAATTGTACCGTTCTTGTTACTTGTTTTATCTATTTCGCAATTCTGATTTTGTTGTGATGATCATATTGTTTATATATTGTTCTTCCTTGTTTCTTGCTGCCGTCACACTACCCTTTCATGTTCATGTTATTTGTGTCTCTTTGCAGCTTTATTTACTTTTATATGAACTATTTTTCTCGCTGTTTATTATCCGGGAACATCCAACTTTAGCCGGAATGCTGCCCAATTTTCTGCAATTTATTTCATTTTTCTCATTCATGAGTTGGTTTTGGCAATTTTGAATTTTGCACTACTTGGCTACAACCAACCAATGCATGAATGCACGGGATAGAATTCTTATTCCTTTTTCATTCCCTGGCTAGTAAATTGCATTATTGATGATTTCATTTTAATTTTAGCTACTCCTGTATCTATATGAATTATCATCAATACACTGAAATTTTTGCTTGAATATGAGTTGATTATTCTTTAAATTAGTGAATTTTTGTTAACTAGGAAACCATTATCATGCCACTTACTTTAACTTTCTTTTTACTAACTCACTTTTTTAACTTTCTAACCTCATTTTTACCTACTAACCATTTTAACTCTCTGACTTCCCTTTTTACCTGACTACTTTGACTTTCTAACTCAGGGCATGATCCTTGTTTTTCCTAATTTACTTGAATTCTACTCATCATATATTTTGGAAGTGTACTGTTGTTTTCAGACTTTTTCACTCGAATACACTCCAAAATGCACATTTTTAACTCATTTCATTCTTCTCTTGCTCTTTTGCCACTCTGTGCTTATATGACTATTATTCTGTTTGCCTACTTATTTTCCTGCTTTTGTTCTTCAATTATATCCTGGAATTTATACTTTTCAGGATGTCTGACCCTCAACGCAAAGGAAACGGCAAAGCAACCTCTGGCAAAAGGAAAAGAGGCGAATCCTCTATGTCCATCCTCGACATTTTGCATGACAACTCCTGGCGGGAAAAGCACTTTACCCCGCAGGAGAAGGCTGACCAGCTCCTCACTGCCACAGATCCAGTTAAATTTGCAAACAAGTACTGTGAGCTGAAGTATCCCGTGTTTGCCACTTCCAGGAACCTGTACCTGGAAAGAACTCTAGAAATTCCAGAAGAACTACAGCAGTACACCTCCGACCAGATAAAACAGAGAGGCTGGTTCTTCTTGGAAAGAAACCTGACAGAGGTCAATGCTTCCTGGGTCCGAGAATTTTACTGTAACTATTTCAAGACTTCCCTGGATGCAGTGCACCTCAGAGGGAAATAGATTTTGGTCACTGAGGAAGCTATTGAGGATATTCTACAGCTTCAGCCTAAGTCAGATCAGCCTGATGGTTACCAAAAGGCTGAGGAGGATATGAGATTTATGAAATTTGACTGGGACGCTGTCAAGCAGAGGATAGCCCTTGACCCTACTGTCCCATGGGTCATGGGTAAGAACACAGCGATGCCTAAGGGAATCAAGCGGATATATCTGAATGATGAGACTCGGCTCTGGCACCAGATTCTGAGCAACTATGTGATGCCGAGCACTCATGAGACAAAGCTGCCCGCTGCTATGATCACCTCATCTGGTATGTGATGGAGGGTAAGGACCTGTATCTTCCACGTTTCATCCGGTACTATATGGCCAGGGTCCATGTCAGAGGCACTCTCCCTTTCCCTTATCTGATCACCCAGCTCGGCCGTCGAGCTGACGTGCCTTGGGAGCTTGTTGATGAGAAGTCACCTGCTACAGAATGCAAGAAGATTATCCCTCACAGCAGGAAGTTTCAGGCTTTAGGTTACAAACCACCATTTCTCACCGCTTCTGATGAGACAGCCACACCTTCAGCTGCCCCTTCTTCATCCACTGCTGCACCAGCTACCACCACTGCACCTCCACCTGCCTGAGAGCCCATTTACCACCTCGTACACCGCCTATTTCGGCAACTAGACCAGTAGAGCGCCGCAACCAGCGGCGATACGAGAGATCTGAGCGTCGCAACAAGCAACGCTATGAGCACTTCAAGTTGATGATCCGATCCAGCGGCGACATCCCCTCCGAGCCTGACACCCCTTCTGATACATCTGAGGTGGAGGAGGATGATCATGAGGAGGAGGCACCTACCCAGGCTGAGCAGGCAGGACCAGAGCAGGCTGCGCCACATCATGAGGAGCCACACCAGATCCAGGCCGTAGACCCAAAGATTCCTCTCCAGTCAGCGCCCCCACTGCATCAGACAGATCCTCCTATACTTATCCAGCCTGCAGACCCTCAAGCCACCACAGACACTCCAGCAGCACATCCTTCCGGTGATGACACTTCTTCACACCCAGCTTGAGTGAGCATCGAGGACGATGCTATATTTTAAGTGTGGGGAGGTCGCCATCCCTAGTTTATCTTTTTGGTGAACCACTACAGACTCTTCTATCTTACTTTGTTTATTTTTCTGTATTTTTTTTTTATTTTTATTTTTCAGTACTTGCACATTGTTCTTTTGCTGTATTTTTACTTTATTTTCGCATTTTGCACTTTAGTTTATATCTTAGACATTTAGTTTAGTTTGCAATTCTAAACTTATTAGTTATAGAATATGTGGATTAATCAGTATAGTTTACCCTTTTAGCATATAATAGTTTGATTTAATTGAAAATAAAAGGAGTAAACTAGAAACTTTAGTAAATTAAAACAATCCACACACCTTGTATATATAGCATTACATGTTAGTTAGTTAACAACATTTCTTCAAGGAGGAACACTAAGATTTTAAGGGGGAACTCTTGATTTCCACTTGCATGACATGTATGACTGATATATGATTTTTGAGCTAGAGAACACAGCCTGTGAGTTTTGAGCTTAATTGTATGGTTACATTCAAACCATAAATTTTATTCCTGTGTGTTTTGCCCTTCTTTTTTATTCTGGTGTTCTTTACTTTGTTTTAATCTATATGTCCAATATGAATATAGATACATACCAAGAGATGATTGAGGCCATCATTTGAATTTTTTCTCACTTATCTCAAATTAGCCTACCTTTTACATCACCCTTGTTAGCCCCCTTGAGCTTTTTAATCCCTTCTTGTTCTATAACCATATTACTAGCCTTAAGTAGAAAAACAAAATAAAAATCCCAAGTTGAATCCTTGGTTAGCTTAAGATAGATATTGTGTGCAATTTAAGTGTGGAAAATTTTATGGGAACATGGGATGATAGAAACAAAGTAGGAATTTAAAATGAATAAGTTATTTCAAAAATTTGGGAAGCATGCTCATGTGAAATCAAAACAATTGAATTACCATGTGCATAGATTAAAATATATATATATATATATATATATATATATATATATATATATATATATATATATATATATATATTTTCAGTATTTAAATAAGGGGATACAAAAATTCCCCAATTGCAAAATAAAAATCAATGCATATGGGACAAAATTTCAAAATTAAATTTAATGCATGAGCTTGTAATACAAAGTGGGAAAATTTTGGGTAAATAGGTTAAGGAACTTTAATTTATATAAAGTATGTATGTTAGGTGAGATCTTAGACTAATCAAGGATTCACTTTGTTAGCTCACTTAGCCTTATACATATACCCTTACCTTTACCTTGGCCCCATTACAACCTTGAGAAAAAACCTCATGATTTTTGTATGTCTGTATTCCATAATTTTTGATTGGTTAGATGAAGAACAAAATTTTAGAAGCAAGGATAGAAAAAGAATAGAGTGATTAACCCAATAAACACTGAGTGACTAGAGAGTAAACACAAAATCCAGTGAGGGTTCAATAGCTCATCACCATATATCTCTGCTTAATTGTTAATTGTCTTGCAAGTTTGTGAAATACTTTTACCCATCTCAATTGTAAAAGTGCTTTAACATTATCTAGGGTTTGGCTATGCATATATGATTCCTTGAGGATATGAATTAATTTAACTACATGTAAGCTTTATATACAAGTGAATAAAAACTAGAATTGCATGACTCATTTAGGTAGCTTGCATTTAGAATAGATTGCATTGCATGAAATTCCACCACCTTACCTTATTCTTTATCTTGGATTTAGCATGAGGACATGCTATTGTTTAAGTGTGGGGAGGTTGATAAACCCATATTTTATGATGTATTTTGTGCTCAATCTAAGTGATTTATTCAATCCTTCACCCACTTATTCATGTAAATTGCATGGTTTTACTTTCCCTTCCTTATTATGTGATATATGTGAAAAACATGTTTCCTATGCTTTAAACATATTAATTTTAATTACCCTTTATTACCATTCGATGCCGTAATTTATGTGTTAAGTATTTTCAGATCTCCTAAGGCAGGAATGACTTAAAGGATGGAAAGGAAACATACAAAAATGGAAGAAAAGCACAAATTGGAGTTTTTGAAGAAAATGGAAGTGACGCGTCCGCGTAGACGACACGAACGCGTGCTTTGCGCAAACTGGCATCCGCGCGAACACGCGCATGACGCGAACGTGTGACTCGTGCGAAGTACAACTGACGCAAAAGCGTGCCTGACGCGACCGCGTGAAAGAGCAGAACTCCAGATGACGCGACCGCGTGACCCACGCGGACGCGTGACAGACGCCACGTGCAGAAACTGCAGAAAACGCCCCCAGCGATTTCTGAAACCCTTTTGGCCCATATCCAAGTCCAGAAAACACAGATTAGAGGTTATAAAGTGGGAAAATGCATCCATTCATGAGAGATGCCTTTGATTATTCACTTTTCATAACTTAGATGTAGTTTTTAGAGAGAGAGGTTCTCTCCTCTCTCTTAGGTTTTAGGATTAGAATTCCTCTTAAAGGATTTAGTATTTCAACTCTTTATCAGGTTCAATATTCCTTTTATATTTTTATTTATTCTAATGCTTTTATTCGTATCTGATTTATGTTACCAATTTGGCTTATCAACTCTTTATGCTTAGATTGATTTTATCTTATTAATGCAATTGAGGTATTTCAGATTTATGATTCTTATTTAGCTTTTTATATTCTTGGCTTTAATTGATTAATTGGAGACTCTTGAGTTATTAAACTCATCGTGATTGATAATCGTTATTTTTGCTAATTGAATTGGATTCCTATAACTCTAGTCTTTCCTTAGGAGTAGACTAGGACTTTAGAATCAAACTAATTAGTCCACTTGACTTTCCTTTGCTTTAATAAAGGTTAACTAAGTGGGATTAAAAATATAATTCTCATCACCGTCGATAAGGATAACTAGGATAGGACTTCCAAATTCTCATACCTTGCCAAGAGTTCTTTTCTTTTATTATTATTAATTTATTTATCCTGTCATTTAAATTACTTGCTTCTTATTTTAAAAACCCCCAATTTACAAAACTCATAACCAATAATAAGAACATACCTCCCTGCAGTTTCTTGAGAAGACGACCCGATGTTTGAATACTTCAGTTATCAATTTTAAAGGGATTTGTTACTTGTGACAACCAAAACTTTTGTACGAAAGGATTTTCTGTTGGTTTAGAAGCTATACTTACAACGCGATTATATTTGCGAATTTCTTTACCGATAGAAAACCTGATCGTCAATCGCTAATGCCCATGCTAGCATGGCTACACAAAGTTTGTGCGTGGTAGTCACGGAGGACATTCAAGGCCCATCAAAGGTTACCACAAAGGGTCAACCAAAAAGTAAAAGGCTTAGGGCTAACCTAGAGAAGCCGATCAAGAAATCTATGCGGAGGAAGCGGAAGAATTCAATCCCGGTAAGTATCTCCATTATTATAAAGTTGCACTTTTAGTACAAAGTTGATTATGTAGATAGTGACTTATCTTCGGCTGTGTCTGTTTTCTTTCAGGATAATCGTGTAGAATCTTCTAGAAACATAGAATTGGAGGCTTATGATGGGCAAATTGTACAGCAAGGAGTTGGTGGTTTCATGTCTCTGTTGATCTCGTTCGGCAATACCTAGTCTGTTTTGGATATAGATTCTACTATATTATTTCATAGGTCCATTTTATTAGGTGTTTCATGTCAAGCTTGTTGGATCTCCAATGGACTATGTATGCTAGTGGTCATTTTGTATTATGGGTTTTTGACGGTTAGTCATTTGGTAGGATGTCAAACTGAATTCATGTTTTGTTTATGCTAAAAGACTTTTGCCAAAAGACCTTGAGTACATAGGGAATATTATTATAGGCATATTACAATGTTTCTAAATCCTACTTAACTATGTCTATGTTAGCATGTGAGTGGTACACTTAGTCACTAATGGATAATAAGTCAAATGTTCATTTCATTAGGTATATAAATGGTTACCATAATACTTGTGCAGCTAGTATGATGAAGTAGTTACTGGTAACATATGCTGGATGTTCAATTCAATAGGTATGCAGATGGTTATAATATTTCTTAATTGGATAGTTATTCATTTTGATTCATTTTAGTCAAGCACAGTTAACAATGACCAGATATTCAATTCACTAGGTATGCGGATGGTTAGCCTAATGTTACGTTGATAGTTGTTTGATTGCATTTGGGTTAACTAGTTACTAATTTAAAAACCGTAGATGTTCATTTCACAGGGTATTCAAATGGTTATTGTAAGAGTTATACAGATAGAGTGTTTAATTAGTTATAGGTAACATATATATACTGGATGTTTGCTTCAATAGGTATGCGGATGGTTATTTCGATTCCTAATTGGATGCTCATTCCTGTCGACTTGGTGTAGTCTTGGGTTTTTAAGAATTGTTGGATGGTCGATTCAGTAGGTGTCCGGGTGGTTATTCTAACTTCCATCATTGATAGTTGGTTATTTGCATTTGGCTTAACTAGTTGCGTTTGGAAAAATACTAGATGTTCAAGTCACTATGTATGCGAAAGGATACTTTTATCCTAAAGTGTGTGATTCTTATCTCTTGTCCTGTATGTATAAAAAATATCATGATGTAAGAATTATATAATCATAGTATTTGAAGAACTAACAGACCATCAAAATGTTACCCATTAGGAAATATGACCTTGTGTATAATAATTAAACTCCATTTCGAGAACAAGTGAACAATGTCAAAAAGGTAATTGTGCTAACAGAATTAACTACAGGTATTTATTTCTCCCTTTCTCTATCTTTCTTATGGGTAATCCTTCTACCCATTGAATCAATGTCCTTGTGCTTGGTGTCATGAATGGTGATCTCACCTCCTTACACTTGTTTCTCGGATGGTTGCGGCGCACATGTTCAGCCTTTTCTTCCAATAAAGTTCACACTGATGACAAGTCATCTTAGCCTATTTTCACTAGTTTTTTTTACTTATTTTCAATTGATTTATGCACTTTCTTGAGCCATAAGCAAGCCAATTGGGTAGATTTCCATGTTTCCTTTGATTCAATCAACCATGTATGAATTAATGCAATTTCATGAGATTTTATGCTATAATTGTCATATATTATGAAAGAATAACAAACTCATGATTTTGAGCAAAGCTTTGATGTGTTTGGTTGATTGATGATAGGTGAAAAGAGTTTTGAAGAAGGTTGAAGAAAGAAGGAATGGCTAGGAGCAAGAGAGAACAAAAAGTTTGAGCCAAAGTTTGCCTCAAACTTTAGCTCAAACTTTTAAAAGAGTTGAAAACATACCAGAGGAAAAAAAGCTTGAGCCAAAGTTTGCCTCAAACTTTAGCTCAAACTTTTGGAAGAATTGAAAACACTCCAGAGGAAAAAAAGCTTGAGCAAAAGTTTGCCTCAAACTTTAGCTCAAACTTTTGGGAGAAAAGCTTGAGCCAACATTTGCCTCAAAATTTTTGGCAAACGTTGGCCTCACAAAACCAACACCCTGGAGGAGAAAAGCTTGCGCCAACGTTTGCCTCAAACTTTTTGGCAAACGTTGGCGCCACACTTGCACACCCTGGAGGAGAAAAGTTTGTGCCAACGTTTGCCTCAAGCTTTTTGGCAAACGTTGGCGCCACGCACATTTACAAGGGGGCCAATGTTTGAGCAAAAGTTTGACCTCAAACTTTGGCTCAAACTTTGGTAGCAGCAAGCTTAAGCTATCTGGTATAAAAAGTTTGAGTAAAAGTTTGCCTCAAACTTTTACTCAAACTTTTACTCAAACTTTTATGATTTCAACCCGGTTCACAATGGATCTTTCTCCAACTCCAAGAGCAATCAACCAAGGCCTTTATCAACCCAATTCCATCAAGAACAAAGGCCAATTCAAGGCTTGAAGACCATTTTAAGAAAGTGTATAAATAGCTTAGGATTTAAGTTTTCAGGAGAGTAGTTTTTCTTTTAGAGCTTTCCATTTTAGTTTTGCTGAGAGCTTTTGGTTTTGGAATTTTTTTGAGTTTCTGAGTTTCGGAGAGGAGACTTGAATTCTCTTCTTATTAGTTTTCTTGTTTTCAATTTCAATCACACTTGTCTTGAGTCTTGGGTGCTGAGAATTGGGGAAATTCTGTCTCAATCTCACCTTGAGATCTCTTTCTGTTTCTCTTACTGCACCATTGGAGAATTGAGATTTACATTCAAGTTTTCTTCTGTTTTGATCTTCTGTTTCTTGCAATTGAATTCTACAATTGGATCTAGGAAGGCATTGAGATCTAGACTTGGTTATCTAGTCTCTTGGGTCCTGAGATCTGGAGTTTGCATTTTAAATTTTCTGTTTAAGGCTTTTCAAATTAATTTACATTTTCGTTCTAGATCTGTTTCAATTCAAGTCACTCTCTACTTGTCTGATTAATGAAATTTGCTTTTCTTTCTTTAAATTCTGCAAATCCACTTCCCAAATTCCCTTTACAATTCAAGCCATTTACATTTCTTGCACTTTAAAATTCTGCAATTTACATTTCTTGCGTTCTAAGTTTCTGCCATTTAATTTCTTGTTCTTTAAGATTCAGCACATTTACCTTCTCTGCTCTTTAATTTACTGCAATTGTCCCTCTCCCTTTTAATTTCATGCAATTTAGCTTCTGTCGAATACAAACCACTCAAATCAACTCTTGATTCGCTTGACTAAATCAACCACTGAACTAAAATTGCTCAATCCTTCAATCCCTGTGGGATCGACCTCACTCCCGTGAGTTTTTATTACTTGATGCGACCCGGTACACTTGCCGGTTAGATTTGGGTGTTTTGGAGAAATTCGTTTTTTCCACAAATTTTCCCATCACACACCTGATCAATTGATGCATTTTGTGGGCCCATGACAATGTCTAACTTTAGCTCCAATTTGATTGACCTGAGTATATCCTGTATGGTATTTTGATATTGAGCGAGAGGTTAGAAACGTTATAGTAATATGTATCTCAAACAACAAATTAAAAACAGAAGGTCTGGTAAACTAACATCTTCCCATTCATCCAGTTTACAATCTTCGGTCCACTTCTCCATGAATTTAATGACATAGATGCTACAATCACAACTACATAGCGAGTAAGATTGGTGCTATTAGGATGATACGCATGTTACAGCAACTGCATTACGGATACATTGTTGGGTGTATTTTCCTTGATCAACTTACCCGTTTAGTTGCTTAGGCACTTTAGCATATGCACGACTCAGACCATTTGTACTGTGCTCATATGTGGGGATGGCCACTTTAGCCATGTCTTTCAATTAGTCGTTCCTGCAAAATAGCTTAATTAGTTTTTTTGTGTTAATATATCATAGGTTTACATATTAGTAATGCTCACGGGGTATAGGGGATGTCATATGTTACCACATATGCATCAAGTTTACTCCGTCGAGCATCGGGAGCCTCAGCATGCAAACTTTCAATTACCAAGATCCTCTTCCTTGCAACCTCAAATGCATACAGCCACCAATGGCTTTACGAATACATCGGGATAAACTACTGCAACAAAAAATTCACAAGGTACAACATATTCAACACATGATTCCGTTGCATTCCATCCATGATTGTGTACCATTTCTAAATTAAATAATACCGATTATTATTTGTAAGACCTAATTAGAATCAAGAATTGTCACAATCACTTAAAATTACAACTGTAACCTGCTGGGTTGATGCATGTATGACCATTAATGAAAGTGTCAATATACGGACAAAATCAATATACACTTCTCAAATCAAACAATCATCCCCATTTTATGTAAAATGAACATTCCCCATCCTTCCCTCTATTAATGAGTAAGATTCAATAAGTTCAGGAATAAAATGCAACCGGCATAGCCTAACATAATCGAGACAAACTAAGCCAACCAGACAGAACAATTAACACGGATAACTATGTTCAGCTTATCTGAAGACTGTATAAGATGAAATAAATAATCAGATTCATGTCTCACCCATTTTCTTGTGGCTGCGTCGACTTTATTGAAGAACCTAGGATCCTCTTCGAAGTTTGCACCTAGCCCGACATATAGCAGAACTGGCCCATCAGTGAATGAATCCAAGTTTTGATGTTGTGCCACCATTTCCTGTTATGCAAAAAGCAGTCAGTGGGCCAACAGGTTCTATAAGATTGGAAAAAACCTGTAATTTTCATACCAATATTCTTGGACACACATAATAGAAATTACGTTTGAATCTTGTAGACCTTGAATCATTCAATGTGTAGCACATCCATTACACGATCTTCATGGTGAAGGTTAAATGCATGATATTGAAGACAATACCAAACCAATGAGGTTAACTACAACATGGAGTTCAGTCACGTACATTGTTGTTGACCTAAGCACGTGCTTTCAACTTCCATAGATCCTTCCTAAAGAGCACTAGATGTGACATACCTTTGTAGGTTGCCAACGCTTGCTCTTTGTCAAGGGACGAGTTCAGGATCCAACCTTCGACTATTTCTCGTTACACTTTTCTAACTTGACATTCTTAAGCCTCGGATGTACTGATGAGGGTGAGAATGGGGTCGGTGTTGTCTCAAGCTGAGTCAACCCAAGAGAAAAGCTACGCTTTCCCAGGCTTGGTGTGTGGCAATGTGAATTCTTTGGCATCACCGTCTGGATAGGTTCCATGCTTATCGGCCTTGCGTACCAACCTTGTTCAATTTCATCCAGTATTTCTTCAATTTCTGGACATTGCATTAGGTCCAAGTCAAAGTCACTGCATCAATTGCAAATGATGTTAGCAAACATAAAGAGTTTAAGCCTTTAAATCATAGGAATCATAACATATGAAGAATTGATACAAACAACAGATTTTAACCCATAGAACTCGTCTGTCAAAATCGTATCCAGTAAGTTACACCAATGCTGTTGATGGTGTAATTGGATCCGGATCATGGGCCTCTGACAGTTTTTCATCAGTATTTTGCTCTTTGCCACTGTCCTCGCCGTGTGTTGGGATCTTATTATGTGGCTTCCCGTCTTGTTGAAATAGTCGGCAGATTCTTTTAGCAATTGGCTCATTATCTTCATCATCAGAGTTGGTAGCAACTACAACTTTCTCCTTGCGCTTTTAGGTAGCTTCGTCTTTTCGTGACATTGTCCTGACTCTGCACGATCTGCCTTTGACGATGCGTAATTTTTTTCGCGTGCCTTTTCTAGTTTCCTAGGTTGTAAATGTCGACCGGGTCACAAGAAAGAAAACTACCAACATATTCTATATGCAACACACAATAAAGCAGAGAGGTTGACACTGTAAACTTAAATCAGCCACCTTGGTGCTGAGATGAACATCCACATAAGTGTCACAATAACCATCCACATATAAAGTAAACTGAACATCCAGCGGATTTGACTAGATTAAAAAAACAGAAACAATTCCAACAAAGTTAACCACGAATGCGAGTTGTAATGTAAGGAAAACAACCTATATTCACAGTAACATAGACTCACATTTTGCGCTGCTGTATTGTCTTCTGGCAGTTTTGGCTGAAATGGGCTCGAGGGTGGTTGCTCTGAGGTATTTCGAGACCAGCTTCTCATGGCTCCCTTCTTGATTTCCTGGGTAGATACATCCACAAAATCAAATAATAACCATACCGACTTCCACATACGAATATAATCATAACCATACCAAACATCGAAAGCATAAAAGAACATATCACTAGTTTTGCAGTTATGAATAACCACATCAAAATAGCATATAATCTAAACACCTAAAGATTGTTTGAGTAGCTAATTTAAATTCCAATAGGTGAATTACCTTGTGTGCTGTTGTAATCTTGCGTTCCCTCTGTGGGCTTGCTTCTTTGGAGGCGGTCTGAGAACATGTCTTATTTGCTTCACGCTTAGGTTCTTTAGCCATTTCTGCCTTGTCTCTGATGCAATCCTAATTGGTAAACACCAAATGCGTTAGATAGTAAGCATCCAGATTCTACACGGGGCACATTCTTCCAGGTTATTAAAATCACCCCTCGGTTAAGTTGATTAGTATAGTACAAAAAAGAAGTCATCTGGGTTAGTACCTGGGAAAGGACATTGGTTGCCTTCTTTTCAAGCTCAGCAGCAGTCCATGCAGTGACCCATACTCTGGTTCTGGACAGTAATCTAACGGACCATGCTTAAGTCACTGGAAGTACAACACCTGCATGCAAGAAGTTGAGCACTTTAGGGATGCACCATAAATGGAAAGAATGACATAGTAGCATTTTAAAAAATTAACATACCAACAAGGAGAACATGCAGCCACCACAAGTTTCATGCTTCTTGATTTTGTATTTTTCAATAACCATCCCCAACCACTTGAATGTCTTCAACGGCTAATTGAATTTGCTGGGGTCCGAGACATCCAGTATCGGAGGTATGTGCCACGATGATATATTTGTTGACTTGTTGGGCATAAGAACATTTTTAGGACCACCAATATAAAGTGTCATCTAAAATCTGTCCGTTCTGCCTCAGTGTCCATGGGGCAGCTATATACAAAGTCGCGCAGTTGTGTGGTCATTTTTTTCTGGAATTGTGATTTGATTGCCACATGGGCAACATTATTCTTGTTGAGTTTAGAAAAGTCAGTGCCTAAATTGAACAAATAGTCAAGTATATACAACAACTGTTAGCAAAGATAAAACAAAACCGATCAAGCATGTCCAACAAAGGATAACTAAGAAACAAGGGCAACTTACCACCAGAGGATATGCCTAAAGCCTTCCCGATCAACTCAGCGTTAATGCGGATGTTGCCGACATCCACTTGCAGTGTGTTTGAATCCACATCGTATGCCTTTGCCAGTTGAACCACTATACTTTGCTTCATTGGCCAGTATGGAATCCTCTTCACAAATCCAAACCCAATAGCTTCAATCTCAGCCAACTTCGAATTGCCATTATTATTTTCCAAGTGGGTGATCGACCCGTTCATATAACATGGTGAACAACGCTTCTCGACCAATTTCTATAAACGAAGAAATATACGTTACAAGCAACGACAATCAAGATGGATAAATGGTGAAATGCATATTACGTTTTTACCCATTTGAGTGTTTTTCATCAACTAAAATCAAGAGGAATGTAGCCTGTTAAGAACCAACAAATCATGAGCTTACCCACATACTAAACATTATCATACAAGTAGAATACAATTAGCTAATGACCCATAGAGCAACATTACATTTAATTTTAAAAATTATCATCACAACTTAAATTACAACTAGAGTAAACTAATTAGGCAAAACCAGCAAAAAAGGAAATCACAACTCAGTCAAACCTCCCATCACACCAACTAATTTTGAAACTCACATATGATAACAATTGAAATGTGTCCCAAACCTTAAAGAAGTTGAAACTAACACTATTAGAATTAGTACCAATGAACAATGTAACAAAACACTAAATTGTACGGTGCAGTTTTCAACAAACTAATGGTAACCCGTAAATACAAAAAGTGAAACAAGCACATGATCACCCACTCAACTGAAACAAAGATTAAATTATTGAATACAAAACAACCATCTGTATACGTGGTGAAAATAGAAAATCCAAAGTCATAAGGTAAGATACAAATTCATTAAAGATCTGGCAGAGTAGCAAATTACAATATCTATTGTTTATAAAAAAACTAACAAAAAACCCAACCCAAATCCAGAACCATATACATATATGTTTTCACTAGAATAACCATAATTATTTTCAAACAAAATTTTAAGCTAAAACATATGTAACTACTTAAACTGCAACAAATTGCCTTCACATGTTCATGTCACAATTTGAAAAAACTGACGTAACTAACTGGTGAGGAGCATATTAAATCAGTCGTAACCCAAAAGTTCATAAAGTAATCAAACCATATATTAATCACCCAAGCAAAACAAGCATTAATTTACTGATTTAAGCCAACCATCCGTACATGTGGTAACATAAGCAGCCGATACAAATTAAATAAAAAATCAATAGTGCAACGAATTCAAAAAATGAGCCAGTCGAAGATCCGTGCCGACTAACGTAATGCTTGGACAGACCAAACCCAAACTCAAGAAATATATAAACCAAGCTAGTAACTAAATAGGAAATCAGCAACAAAAAGGGGTTCTTTTCTTCCACATCAGTCCAAGTGATAAAACTTGAAGCTTGCTGAAGATTGGAGGCATGGCGACAGAGACTGGAAGCTCCTCCGCTATGGCCGGTGTCGGACGGTGGCATGAGGAGGGACGTGGGGTGAGGGAAGGAGCGCGCGAGGACCGTGAGGGAGGGAACTTGAAGCTTACGGGCTATTCAGCATTGCCTTTGGTGCGTTCAACTGCGACGTTGCGTGCGGGAGATTGGCGGCACGGCGTCGGAGAGCGAGAGTTCCTCCGTAACAAGAGGTGTTCGACGGTGGCATGATGGAGGGACACAGGATGAGGGCAGCAGTACCCGAGCACCGTGAGCAAACGCACGTGAAGCTAGCGATTAGAGTGGGTGGGCAGTGCCGAATGTTCAGCTTGTAGTGGACTCGCTAGAGGTTGAGTTGCAGCACCGGCGGTATGGGTCCTGGAGTGTTGCTGTATCTCATGGGTCAAAAAAGGGGGGTTAGGAATAGGATGGTTAAAATTAGGATTGTAAAAATTAGGATTTATGGGGGTAATTTTGGGGGTGGATTGTGTTTTGACTTTATTGGGCTACTTTTAGATCCCGTTGTTCACATTGTTCAGAAAAGTCTTTGTCTACTTTGCAAAACCAATTAAATTAATTATGAAGTGTTGCTTCTCTGTATTTTTTCGTGTTAAGTTAGTTTGTTTTAATATATATAAAAAATCGAGTATTACACTTATTAAAAGGTTAAAAACAAAAAACAAAAGAACAAAAATCCCCAAAAATTAAATCTAACATGCTTTCAAAGAATTAATAAACCTACCAGTAGCAACATAATTCGCTGCATTATTAGTCACTACATGAATAATATTATCAGGTCCAACCCATTCAATCACCTCCGAAAACAAATGACACACGCTTGAAGCATTTTTTTTACCACATTTAAAGCATCTACATATTTCACAAAGCACAACCCTTTCGAACAATAAACCAAAAAATTAATCAACGTTTTTTGCCTTTGATCTGTCTAACCATCAATCTTGAGGGTAATTCTAGTTTCTTTCCAAGCAGACCTATAGCTATCAACAACTATTTGACACTCCCTTTTGAGATTGATGGGTAGAAAAATGCCGATTAAGAATTTTGATAAAAATAGCGTTGCAAGTACAGTCTTAACCGACGAAAATTCTACTATCAATTTAGAATATGTCATAATTAAGAACAAATAACCGGGAGTAGAATCCCGGGTCATTTCCCTAAGAGTTGACATAGGATGAAAATTATTGGTTAGGATTTTCCTGAATATTTTTGAAATTGAGAACAGAAAAATAAATGGCTAGGAATTAAAGCAATGAATACTAATAAGCGGTGTTATGTATTTAAAATAAAAGGCCTTGATCAGGTGAGAGAATTGGGGTTTCTATCCTTGTTGTCTTTCCCAAGTAGAATAGTAAATGTTCATTGCTTCCACTTAGTTATCCTCTAACAATTAAAGGAAAGTCAAGTGGTTATTGATGGATGAACAAAACCGCTGGCTAGAAATTTTATCTCAAAATAAGATTAACGTTGTAAGTATAGTTCCGAGCCAACAAGTAACGCTCAAATCAAATGATAAATTCAATACAAAACATATAAACCGAGAGTCCTCAAACCTCGGGTCGTTCTCCCTAGGAATGCAACGGAATGCTATAGGCTTTTGGTTGTTACAAGGGCAAAAAGGGTTTTGTAATGAAAGAACGAAAGATTAAAAGAACTAACCAATGAAATAACTAAGAGGTGAGCAAAATTGTAATAAATGCAAGTAAAGGGAAGGTAAGGTAAAAACTAGTGAAAATGCTATAAATGCAATAAAAGCCTTGACTTGGGAATGAGGATCCAAGGAATCCTATCATCACCATAACCACAACTATGGTAATTATAATGAGTCAATCTCGCCTAGTTAACCCCAACCATGGAGGAGTAAGTCAAGCAAGCATAATTGACCTTAATCCATAAGTCCTAGCTAATTTACCAAACTAGTTGATAAAAGGCTAGCATCAATGGAGACAAGAGTCAACTAACTACCCAAAAATTACCACTAAATATCGGATATTATGACTCTAGTATCCTAGGAACTTAAACCACAAGCCAAGATGGGAAAATCTACCCAAAACTTAAAGTTGGCATTTTCACAAACACCTTGAGTGCATGAAAGTAAAACATGGAAAGCCTGCAAAGTAAAATGGAAAGCTATAACCAACTATTGACAAAAGTAAATGTAAACAAGCAATCAAACATAAGGGAAGCATGAAACATAAAATTCATTGATCAAAACTTCAAGAAACACAAAACTGCAATATGAACAAAGTAACTTGAACCAAAAAAAGAAATGAAAGTAGAGACAATGTAATTAAAGAGGAATTAAAGAGTACTTACAGTTAAAGATGATCAAATCTAAAATTAAGCTTGCTATATAATGCTACATGAGAGTGAAAATTAAAACCCTAAGAGAGCAATGCTATACTACTCCTACTCCTACTCCTAATTACTCTCTAAAACTACCTAAGTGAGCTCCCTTAGCTAATGTGTTGAATCTCCCTTATATAGCACTCCAAATTCAGCTCCAAGCCTTCAAAATTTGGGCCAAAAGCCCTCAGAAAATGCATAGCGCACGTTTCATTAACAAAATCACGTGCAGGGACCTGTGTGGACGCACAAGTACTCGTGCGCACGCACACGTTGATGTGTGTGCTTTCCTTGTTTTCTTCATGTTTTCTCCCTTGTACATGCTTCCTTCCACTTTTGGTCATCCATTCTTGCCTCTAAAGTCTGAAATTGCTCACAAACCATATCACGGCATCGAATGACATAAAAGTGGGATTAAAAATCACTAATCTAAGCATTAAAATGCATGTTTTCACTTTCAGAATCAAATTAGGGACCAAACACAAAAGTATGCTATTTTGGTGCTTAAGTGTGACTTCATATGATAGAATCCATTCAAATCAAGCCAAAATACATCAGAAAATATGGACTCTTCAGTTATCACTACTCTAGCCCACAAGTCCTAGTCACTTCATGGAGAAGGACTAGAGTTGGTGAGAGTTGAGTTAGCCAGCAATTTCCAATTACAGATAATACTTGAGTATCACAACTTAAGGGACCCCAATTAATCAACCCCTAAGCCAAGTTGGAAGATCTACTCCATTAACATGAATGCCATTTTCATAAACATAAAATCAGAGTAAATAAAAGACATATTAATTATGAGAAATTAATTAAATCAAAATTTGCACTATCAATAATTGAGCATAATCAAACATGTACTAAAATTAAACATAAAAATAATTCAATGCATTAATAAAATTCAAAAATAACAAGATCCAAACATGAATTCAAGCAATTAAATGGAAAAATAAAAGTAATAGAAGTAATAGAGAAGAAAACTGTAAGAACAATGACTCCAATTGAAGGTAGTAGCAGCTCTCTCAAGATCCAATTCAAAGTAAAACCAAGAACATCATAAAACCTAGGAGAAGTAGTGTTTTTTTTCCTCTCTAGAATTCAAAAAAATCAAAACTAAAGTGAAAAGTGTAGTTTGTCAGTCTCAGCTCCATCCCTGCCTCTAGTCTGTATTTTAGGGCTTAGATCTGGGTCCAAATCAGCCCAGAAATTGCCCCCAGCGAGTTCTATTAAGTGCAGCACGTGACGCTCTGTCACACGTACGCGTCGGCCACGCGTATGCATCTCTGAACCTTGCACCTGTCCACGCGTGTGCGTCAGTCACGCGTACGTGTCGCTGAACGACGCTCCTGGTCACGCGCACACGTCGACCATGCATGCGCGTCGCTCCTCGCTTCTCAATTCTTCAATTTCTCGTGCTCCTTCCACTTTAACATGCTTCATCTTCATCTTGTAAGCCATATATGCCCTATAAACCTGAAAACACTTAACAAACACATCACGGTATCGAATGGTAATAAAGGAGAATTAAAAATTAATAATTTTAGGGCCTAGAAAACATGTTTTCAATCATAGCACAATATTGGGAAGGAAAATTAAAAACATACAATTTATATGAATAAGTGTGAGAATAGTTGATAAAACTCACTCAATTCAGTCCAAAATATATCATAAAATAGTGATTTATCAGAGATCGGCTAATAAGTTAACCCTCAGCTTATCGTAAGAAGGACCTTTATAACCAGGCCCAATTCCAGCAACACCATCCAACATATTTTGAAAAAATAGTGACGTAACCGCATTGAAAGGAACCCTACAATCCAAAAGCCATGTAGCCACTCGCTTATCAACTTCATGAAATGCATCTTTGTTTTGAAACACACTTTTCAGACTTGGTTGACCTCCCGGAGTTGATCTTGGTGCAAACATAGGATGAATAATGGTTTTTGCTTTCTTTTTTGGATCGCCTCCAATTACCTTCTTAGTTGGTAACTGACTCGGAGTTTGTTGTTCTTCTTGTGCTATTGCTTCGTCAATTGCATCCTCAATCTCTTCACTACCCTTTTCATTAAAACATACATTCCTTTTACTAGTTTTACTTTTCTGAATCTCTTTCAATAAACCTTCCATTTATTTTTCTATGTCATAAGGGACCTTAGAACACTTCTTAATATCTCCCTTTATCTTCGCCATATATTTTTTCATTCTATTAATTTCCCCACCCCCAAATGTACTCAAACAAAATAAGCATTGATAATGCAATTTTCCTCCAAGAAGGATCAGTTTTGCCCCGAACATTAGAAGTTTGTGATTGACTATCATTAGATCTAGGAGGAAGAGAAGGTTCATTCAAAGCTGAATTATTCTCAGCATTATTATTCCTAGGTAATTCTTGGCTGATACTATCATCCATACCTAAAAGTTACTAGCGATCCAATAACAATACAATTCAACAACTAATCAACTAATCAATGCCTCAACAGCAAGGTTTAGCACCCAACAACTAATCAATTATCAAGGTTTCAACAATAAACTATAACAATTAATCATGCTTCAAGGAATCAGCTTCAACAATCAATCATTTAATAATGCTTCAAGTAATCAGCACCAAATAATTAATCATTTAATCATGCTTCAAGCAATCAACTTCAACCATTAATCATTTAATAATGCTTCAAGCAATCAACATCAAAAAATGAATCAACAACAATTATTCATGCTTCAAGCAATCAACAGCAAGGTTTAGAACCAACAATTAATCACACTTCAACAGTTATTGTTAAAACAAATTAGATTTATACCTAAGGTTAGTGAAAGACAGGAAAGAATGCAGAGCTGGTGGCGACAGGGATAGCGGCTGGCAAGAGGCAAGACAGTGGCTGAAGGGTAGAAGGGTCGAACAGAGCTGGTGCAGTAGGAAGACACTGCGCGACAGCAAGTGGCGCTGGCGCTGGCTGCAATTTCGACGGCTGACTTCGCGACAGAAAGTGGCTACGCAAATGGAAAGCTGGCTGAAAGGAACTTATGACGATGAGTGACTTCCACGAAACTTGCGACGGCGGCGGTGGCTTGACGGAGGTTGTGCCGGAAGCTCGAAGTGGAGACTAAAGATGTGAAAACTGAGAGCGAGAGGTGAGAATGGAGGGCTGAAGGCTCGAGAATGGGTCTGTGGGTGTCTGGGTGAAAAGTGAAGACTAGGGTTCCTTTCAGGAAGGCAAAACACAGCGTATTTGGCAAAATTTTAAAATTGGCCGATCACAGTTCGATTCGACCGACCAATTCCTAACTAGTTTGGCGGTCTAACTCCAATTTTTGAATTTGACGGTTTTACCTTCTATCCAAACCGTATTTGTCGGTCGAACTGGTTTCAGAATATTAGTGCTTTGTATGTAATAATAATAATAATGATAATAATTTATGAGATTTGAATTTTCGTATATTATGAGATGTATTTTTTATTTTGTTGTTTATAATAGTGTATTAGCATTTGTTAATCTAGATTTTATTTATTAAATGCATGTAATAATAATAAATGTAAAATAAATCTAAATAATAAATATTTTATACTTTAATTAAGAGTTGTTATATTTAAGAATTAAAAATAGGAAAAGATATTTTTATGAATATATGTAATAAATATATAGTTAGACAATACGAAAGCATAGTTGGTTAATTTTTGAAAAAGTTAGAGATTAAATTAACTCATCAAACCAATTTTAGAGATGAAGATGAACATTATTTTAAAAATAAATGATTTAATTTCATATATAATAATATTTAAATAAAGTTGTAGTTCTCATAAAAAGTATATTTTTCTTGGTTTTAATCTCTTATAAATATTTTTATTATTTTTTATTTAAAATATTTAAAATATTTTATTTTAATTACTACTTACTATTAGTTTATTATTTTATGATAAATTTTATATCTTAATATTTTAACTTATGATGCATAGACATTGATATAGCTTCGGATATGGACACGTCACGATACGGAATATAGAGATATACAAATTTAAAATTCTTATAAGACACGGAGACATGACATATATATAAAATATAAAGTATTTTTTAGATAAATTATAATGATATTTTGTTATTTTATTAATATTAAAATATAAATTAATTTTTCAATTATTTTTAGTATTTTTTAATTATATAAAATATTTTTTGTTTTAATAATTAATAATATATATTATTTATAAATTATTTTAAAAATACATGTTAAGAATAAAGTTAAACATGTTGACACGTGATAGTATTTAAATATGTCCAAGCGTGTTCGAATAAAAAATTTGATAAAATTTTTAGAGAAATTTGATCTCATTATTAACGCAATAAACTATCCGCTTTTTATTTTTAATATGGAGGAAGGTGTGGGTGTAACAGCATTATGGAGAATAGAGGTGCTTTTTCTGCGCATGTGGTGTCAGGAGGCTGAAATCGGATCGAGCGATTTAGAGCAAGGAACTCGGACGGTCCGATTAGAGGAGATCTACAAAAAAATAATTTTTTTATAAAACTCGGACGGTCCGTTTTGATTTAAAAAAAAAAAAAAAACTAAAAACGGAGGGTCCGTTTTGTTTTAAAGGAAAAATTAAAAAAAAAACAAAAATTGTTAACGGAGGGTCCGTTTTCAGTTTTTTTTTAAAAAAAAAAAAACAAAAAGTGCAAAAGGAGGGTCCGATTTCATGTTAAATAAAAAAAAACAAAAACTAATCGGACGGTCCGATTTGTGATCAACGAATTTTTTAACAAATAACTCGGACGGTCCGATTTCTCCCTGTCCCAACTTGTGTCTAACACCTGTATACACCATAAACAAGCACAACTCACACACTCCTCCAATATAAAAAAAAAATAGCCTAAACTATCACTATAATTTTTAATTTTACCAAAGACAAAATTGGAAGAAAAAATAATTGATAAATATCAAAACTAAAAGCGTTATTCTATTATTATTATTATTATTATTATTATTAGTTTATGATAATGATAAAATAAGTCTAAAGTACTAAATTAGTCCTTTATTATAATCTTGTTTTAATTTGTTTAACGTATCATATTTGAATCCAAAAAAGTTTCATTTAACTTTAATTTAGTCCTACCGTGAGATCAAAGTTAAATAATTAATGAAATGTCCTACATGATAGGAGTACAGGAACAAGGTCGATAATTTGGAGAATAAATACAAGTTCCAGAGGCACAAAATCAACTATAGATGCATCAATATATTTATTTATCATTCTCCTTAGTTCTATAGAAAATATTTCATTTAAATTATAAAAAAATAATAAATAAATGTATTGATGCATTCACGGTTGATTTTGTGCCTGTGGAACTTGTACTTATTCTCTAAATTATCGATCTTGTTCTTGTACTGCTGTTATGTAGGACATTTCCTTAATTATTTAACTTTGACATCACGGTGGAACTACATTGAAACTAAATGAAACTTTTTTTAATTTAAATAGAACACTTTAAACTTTAAGAACCAAAACAATATTACCTCCAATGGTAGGAGACTAATTTAGTAATTTATCCAATAAAATAATATATAACATGAAACTTATGATGACCAAACATGTGCATACATTAATTAATTCATTTACCAGAAACAATCCAAGTGTGTCACCAGTAACCAAAAGAAAAGAAACCGAAGAGAAAGAAGAAGCATTAGAAGAGAAAATGGGTGCCTCTCTGATTAGGCACTATGCCACTCACCACACATTAACATTCCAATTTCGTCAAACAAATCATTACCCCTTAGACTCAACACATTGAAGCACAAATAAGCAAAGAAAAAAGAATTTCTCATTTTCTATTTTCTTTTCTTCCGTTTATTATTATTTAATATTATTTTTTTTCCTTCCATATTGGCAGGCCCAGCAACAATGGCGGAAGTTAGTGAACACGTCTTTTCAATCTGCACCGTCTATTGTTATATCGTGTCAACTCGATCACAGTCATAAATTGATATGATAGTAACAGTGCATGCAAGAAGAACCAACAGCGCAGCAATAAGAACAAAGAAGAAGAAGAAGAGAAACAGCAACCTCAACTAGTTTTGCCACTTCGCTGTAAAGTGCTCTTTAACACACACAACACTTTAGCGTTGACTAAGAAAAATTCAACTAGTTCTTTTCTTTCTTTCTTTTTATTTTATTTTTTTCTCTGTTCTTCACGGTTCAGCTCCACTTTCATGCTCTCATCAATCAATGCAGTGTCTTAATCTTTTTGCTTTCTATCTTGCTGTCATTGTTATTTGCCTAATAAAAAGGGTAGGTCTATGTCACACTGTTATTGAATGCTTTTAATTTGGTGTGGTTCTATTTTTTTTTTCTCAATTGGGGTTGTTGTTTTCGTTATTTTTTCCCTTTTCTTTTATTGCTTCTTCGAGTTGCTCTCACTGATAACTCTTCCTTTCACACCACGGTATTTTATTTCTTTTTATTGGTTCCATTTCTGTTTTTGTTTTTTGTGTCTTTCCTCTGTCATTTTCTGCTTTGTCTTGAACCTTCTGAAATAATCTGAATTTTCCAGTGTTCACACTTGAAAAAATATTGTTCTTATGTCTGTTTCTTTTGGTATGATTGCAGTTTCTTCTGATTTCTAAGTGGCTTTGATCATTTTAGCTTCAATTCTCTGTGGCCTAATAACAAAAGGCCACACCTTGATGCAGTTTCTATTATTGGTTTATCTAAGAGAACAGACATGGCATTATTGGAAAATTGGTTCCACATGATCATGGTGATGATGTTTTTCCATGGCATAGTGTTTGTGAGTTCAATCAATGAAGAAGGTTCAAGCCTTTTGCAGTTCAAAAGTTCCCTTTTTGATGCAAATAACAAGCTTCACAATTGGGATTCTTCTGACTCCACACCATGCAATTGGACTGGTGTGCAATGCACCCATTCATCATTGGTAACTTCTGTTAAACTCTACCACCTTAATCTTTCTGGCACTTTATCTCCTAGAATCTGTGACCTTCCAAGGCTAATTGAGTTGAATCTCTCAAAGAATTTCATTTCTGGTCCAATTCCTGATGGTTTTGCTAATTGCCATAGTTTGGAGATTCTAGATCTTTGTACAAACCGGCTCCATGGAGAAATTCTAACCCCAATTCGGAATATAACAAAACTTAGGAAGCTTTACCTTTGTGAAAATTATATGTATGGTGAGGTACCTGAAGATCTTGGGAACTTAGCTTCACTTGAGGAGTTAGTTATATATAGCAACAACTTAACTGGGATCATTCCTAAATCAATTAGCAAGTTGAAGAAGCTTAGGGTTATTCGGGCGGGACTGAATGCTCTCTCAGGGCCAATACCAGCTGAGATTAGTGAGTGTGACAGCTTGGAGACATTGGGTTTGGCGCAGAATCAGCTAGAAGGTTCTATTCCAAGAGAGCTTCAAAAGCTTCAGAACCTTACCAACTTGATTCTATGGCAAAACTCACTGTCCGGGGAGATTCCTCCCGAGATTGGGAACATTAGTAACCTGCAATTGCTTGCCTTGCATATGAATTCGTTTGTCGGTGATGTCCCGAAGGAGCTCGGAAAATTGTCGCAGTTGAAGAGGTTGTACATATACACCAACCAGTTGAATGGAACAATTCCACCAGAGCTAGGGAACTGCACAAATGCTATTGAGATAGATTTTTCGGAGAACCGTTTGGTTGGGTTCATTCCCAAAGAGTTGGGGAAGATGTCTAATCTTACCTTGCTTCATTTGTTTGAAAACCATTTGGAGGGTCATGTTCCTCATGAGCTTGGCCAATTGAAGCAGCTAAAGAATCTAGACCTTTCAATGAATGAGTTAACAGGTACAATTCCATTGGAGTTTCAAAATCTTTCATTGATGGAGGATTTGCAGCTATTTGACAACAAGCTTGAGGGAACGATTCCTCCTCATCTTGGGGCCATTAAGAACCTTACAATTCTCGATATGTCTTCGAATAATTTTGTTGGTCCAATACCTGTTCATCTATGTCAATATCAGAAGCTGCAGTTCTTGAGCCTTGGGTCGAATCGGCTGTCCGGAAATGTTCCCTATAGGCTGAGGACTTGCAAATCTCTTGGGCAGCTAATGTTGGGGGACAACATGTTGACAGGAAGTTTACCAGTTGAGTTGTATGAACTTCACAATCTTACTGCACTCGACCTTAAACAGAACCGATTTTCCGGGCTGATAAGCCCAGGGATAGGTCAATTAAAGAAATTGGAAAGGCTTCTCTTGTCGGATAATCATTTTGAAGGTTATCTCCCTTCTGAGATTGGAAATTTATCACAACTTGTCGCGTTCAATATTTCCTCCAACAGTTTCAGTGGAAGCATTCCACGTGAATTGGGAAACTGTGTAAAGCTACAGAGGCTTGATCTTAGCAGGAACAACTTCACTGGTGAGCTTCCAGAAAAAATTGGCAAGCTGGTGAATCTGGAGCTGTTGAAAGCTTCCGATAATAGGCTCTCTGGTGAAATACCTGGCAGTTTGGGGAATCTTATTCGCCTCACGGAGCTTGAGCTAGGTGGCAACCTATTCTCAGGAAGCATCCCTTTTCATTTGGGAGGACTTACTTATGTTCAGATCGCACTTAACTTGAGCCACAACAATCTTTCTGGTACGATTCCTATAAGCTTGGGGAACTTGCTAATGTTGGAATCACTTTACTTAAACGACAATCAACTCATTGGTGAGATTCCTGAATCAATCGGTAGCCTTCCTAGCCTTATAGTATGCAATGTCTCCAACAACAAGCTGGTAGGAACTGTTCCAGATAAACCTGCATTTAGAAAGATGGATTTCTCAAATTTTGCCGGGAACAATGGGTTATGCCGATTAGGTACTTATCATTGTCATCCACCTGTATCTTCAACTCATTCAGCGAAAGCAAGCTGGATCAGAGATGGTTCAACTAGGGAAAAGATAGTTAGCATTGTTTCTGGTGTGGTCGGATTTGTTTCTCTTATTTTCATAGTAGGTATATGTTACGCCATGAGGCGGCGTAGCCCTGCTTTTGTGTCGCTTGAAGGGCAAACAAGACCTCATGTCACTGATAACTATTATTTTCCGAAAGAAGGCTTTACATACCAGGATCTCTTGGAAGCCACCGGAAATTTTGCAGAATCAGCGGTTATAGGAAGAGGAGCTTGTGGCACTGTCTACAAGGCTATTATGAATGACGGCGAAGTGATTGCAGTGAAAAAGCTGAATTCTCGAGGAGATGGAGCAAACGTTGACCGAAGCTTCCTTGCTGAGATTTCAACCCTTGGAAAAATCAGGCATAGGAACATTGTGAAGCTGCATGGATTTTGTTATCACGAGGATTCGAATCTTCTCTTATATGAATACATGGAAAACGGAAGCCTTGGGGAACAACTTCACTCAAATTCAAGCAGGTGTGTGCTGGATTGGAGTGATCGATATAAAATTGCTTTGGGAGCAGCAGAAGGCCTATGCTATCTTCATTTTGATTGCAAACCTCAAATCATTCATCGCGATATAAAATCAAACAACATATTGCTTGATGAATTGTTTCAGGCTCATGTTGGAGACTTCGGCTTGGCAAAGTTGATTGATTTTTCCTACTCGAAATCCATGTCTGCTGTGGCAGGTTCATATGGCTACATTGCCCCAGGTTAGAATAAGCTCCATTATATATAGCTATAGCTGCAACACTTATAGCTTTACTGATTACCATAATTGAGTCCTATTTCCGGAGACTACGATGACACACCACCTTCTGTTTCTTACACTAAGATAATTCAATGGTATAGATCTCAGCATAATTTTGTGTCAATCATTTCTTTCTGATCTGAATCATTCATTATCTTGGTGTATCACACACAAATTTAACTTCATTGATTCTAGATATTCTCCTTATTTTATTTTTTCGTTATGATTTACTTTCCAGCATTCATTTTTATCAGATGAAACAAGACAATGCATATTATCAAATGTATAGATAATATTTTCGCCTAGTAGAATTCTAAGTAGATGTTTTCATCTGCTGAGATGCTAATTGCAGTAATCCTTCAGTTTTCTTATGATTTATTGATTGTTTATGTTTGTTTCAGAGTATGCTTACACCATGAAGGTGACTGAGAAATGTGACATCTATAGCTTCGGGGTAGTTTTGCTAGAACTAGTCACTGGGAGGTCACCTGTTCAACCATTAGAACAGGGCGGCGATCTGGTGAGTTGGGTGAGAAGGTCGATTCAAGCTTCAGTACCGACATCCGAACTGTTTGACAAGCGATTGAATCTGAGCGTGCAAAGAACAATGGACGAGATGTCTCTTATTCTGAAAATCGCTCTGTTTTGCACCAGCACGTCCCCGCTTACTAGGCCAACAATGAGAGAGGTCATTGCAATGTTGATTGATGCTAGAGAATATGTCAGCAATTCACCATCCACTCCTACATCGGAATCTCCACTTGATGAAGGTTCTTCTTCTAAAGGTTAGAAAGGTTAGATGTTCAAATTTACTTTCGGAGAGTTTGACGTTTATATTCAATACTCCCCCCTTTATTTTTTGTTTCTCTATCACCATCACTTTTTGGTACAATGTATCTAGATAGATTTATCTGACGATGTACCAAACAGTAAAAGTGATAGGAAAAACCATCAGAAGGAGCAATACTTTCTGAAGTGTCAGTTTCCTTGTTCACAATACTTGTGTTAATGAAGTCTAAAGTAGTACATTGATTGATTTCATTCATGTGAGTATATAGATAAAAGTATTTCCAATCCCATATCTCTTTATTCTATTTTCATTTTGGTTACAGTTTCCTTTGATTAAGAATTTAATATCATTCTTTAGATTCTTTAATGGAACGATCAAAACTTACCTTATTCTGATCCTTCTTCACTTTCATTTTTTTGCAGTAACTCTCCCACTGAATTAGTCATAAGTGATTACACATATATTGCAATAACTTGTTCTTGATCACTTAGCTAGATTAATAAAATCTAAAATAATCATATTTGTTCTCGTATTCGCGCAACATGGATTTCAAGCTTCTGCTTCAATCAATTCATTGACGAATCGGATCACTAATTTTCTTGCCATGTTTTTGTGCAGATGGTCTTGAGTTGTAACTTATAAGCTTTCAGCCGATACATGAAGAGTACAGTCATCTCCAGAATAGCAAACGCAATGCGATCTTAAGGTCAAAACCATAGGTATCCTCCTTTTAGAGGGAATCCTATGCTTTAACCAAACCAAGTGCCCTTCACGTGAAGTTTTGTGTGGTAAACTTCTCATCCTAACAATATTAGAAACAAAACTCTCTAATCAATCTATTACACCTTCTAGATATAATTATTAGTTTTAGCAAACCTCACTCACCTCACTACAAGGCATCATTTGTTTCATGCTCTATGCTAGTGAGACTAGAACATACAAAGATTTCAATTTTAATGATGATTATCTTTATGATTTTTGCACAATTGGCCAAATAAAAAAACTGTAAATTTCTGTGGCAGGCCCGGGCTTTCTGATCATCGGTAGTAAACTATGTAGTACAAATTTTGCATACAATCCATTTTGCTTTGGGATATTCGAAGTCATAATTTTCTTTTGTTAGTAATTGAGTATAAAATTTTGTTCTCTGCAACAAGCTTCATATTTTTGGTTGATTTAGATTAGAGGCTCATGGCATTTGTGGTAAACATGATGTGAAGGAGTGAAAGTGAACATGGCGAGAAAATCAGTTTGGTGCCATCACGTGGTCTTCCTCACCTATGTTTCACGAGTATGCATGAGTATTAAATAATATGCGTAAATATAATAATTTTACCAAAAATGTAAAATAAAAATATGGCAACATATATTAAACACAAAATATATCTATATAAATATTGGTCTGGTATTAAATATTAAGAAATCTAATCTAATACTTATAACAATTATCTTGATTATTTTAGATATGACAGATTGTTCAAAAGATTTAGTCCCAAATAAATGAAGTCTAAGATAGTCGTATTGAATGTGTACATGCATATTTGAGTAAAATCGACATTTTTGTATATAAATAATAGTAATGCTACGTAATTAATTAAGTCATTTTGATAATCAAATTTAACTAAGTTGATTTAATATTTTATTGACACAATAAAAATTAGTTGTAAAGAAAAAAGAGAGGTACAAAAAAGAAAATTAATTAGATTTAGACTTAGGTTTGGTTTGGTAAAGCTATTTGAAAAGATATTTGTATTTTTTAGAAGCATAAATATTTTGTTTTGCGTTTGATAAATCAAATTTATGTGTTTCTGCTTGTAATTTTTAAAAAATAGGGGTGTTTTTGAAAAAATTTAAGGGAGAGTTTTTTAAAGTTAGTTTGTGCTTATCAAAATTAAAAAGTCTAATATAACCTCGTACATTAATATTACAGTATTTTTAAATTTTAAAAGCTATTTTACCAAATGCTTTTGTTATTGTCTATACTTATTAAAAATTATTTTTAATTTAATTTATCATACACACAGATGGTACAATTTTTTAAAAGCTAGCTTTTAAAAATTAGTTCTTATAAGCTACTTTTAAAAAGTAAAAGTTTTACCAAATTAAGTCTTAGTTTGATAAAGTTTTTACTTTTTAAAAGTAGTTTATAATAGTTTTCTTTTTTAAATTTTAGCATATGTGTTTGGTAATTAAATTAAAAATAACTTTCAATAAATACAAACAACAACAAATGTGTTTGACAAAATAGTTTTTAAAATTTAAAAACTAATTAATACGTGAGATTATATTAAACCTTTTAATTTTCATAAATACAAGTTATATTTAAAAAGTTTTATTTTAGGTGTTTTGAAGAATACTTCCATCTTTTAAAAATTACAAGTATAAATATATGATTTTTTTTTTTATTTTTCAAAGTAAAATAAAAAGAGTGTAATTTTAAAAAATACAAATATCTCCTTAAAAAATTTTATCAAATCAAGATTTAGTTATAAAAATAACTTGTTTACCCATCGTCTCTCTATAAATAATTCCTCAATTAAACAACGAATGTACAGTGTCAAGTGGTCACTCTAATAAATTTTCTTAATCAATCAGGGATAAATAAAAAGTATTTCGTCACTCATGTAACCCTTAACTTTTTTATCAATTTACTTTGGATCAAAATGCACGAAATTGTTAAATTTCTTAGATCAGAAATATCCATATCCATTCTTTTCTTCTGATTTGATTGTGGGCCAAATGTTTTCTATTTTGATATTTACAATAAGAGAAAAGGACAAATAGATCCCTATCCTTTTGTTCGGCGGACATTTTCGTCCCTGACAATTGAAAAATACTTTTAAATCCTTGACCTTCACAAAACTTGGACGGATCAGTCCCTCCGTCCAAATGCCTCCGTCAGGGACTGATCCGTCCAAATGCCTCCATTAGGGACTAATCTGTCCAAATTTTGTGAAAGTCAAGGACTTAAAAGTATTTTTCAATGGTCAGGGACAAAAATGTCCGCAGGACAAAAGGTCAAGGATCTATTTGTCATTTTCTCTTACAATAATTGTCTTTTGACGCACGGTAAGGCAAGCACGGATGGCATTCACAATACCGAGTGTATGTATAATGTACCGGGAAACGAGAATGTTATTTGAATATTTGATCTCAAAATGATGGGATTGAATTTTCAGAGTTGGTACGGGTTGTAAGATGGATCAGAGACTCACCGATCAAAGTAGAGACAGATTGGATTTCTGGAGCGATGGAGATAGTATCTGTAAAAATACTTCAACGCCCAAGTCAGAATGGATCTAATAGGTATAGGTGAAGATTAAGAATGTGTGTCGTAATTATGTTATCTTATTTTGTTGGCTAAGATAGAAAAAGTGTTTAAATTTAAATAATAGTTAGGGGGTTTATGGTTAGTGGACCGGTTTGGGCCTGTAGTAACTAGGTCGTGATTGCTTCGACGGGAGACATGGGGACCGGGTCTAGAACAGTTGCCCTCGGAGTAAGAGAGTGAGTGGGCTCGGTCTCGCCGCTTAGAAGTGCATGCTTGGCCGCGTGGCCGTGAGTCTAGATGTCCATGAGTTCGGCCTGGGCAAAGGAATATCGTCTAGGGTCTATGGTCGGGGTTGGGGATCTGGGCCGCGCATTTTGACCGTTTCTGGGGGTCCACTTGTTACGTCCGAGAGTTTTCTTGTGTTGTCGGGAACGGAGTGATGAGGTCTACAGATCGGGGCCCATGCGTGTTCAGGTCAATGGACCCGTTGTGCTCCTTTCAAAGAAGTTTCGTCCGTTGCATTTCTCAAGGCGTCATAATGACGCTTAGCGGGAGGAGAGAGGTTTCGTTATTTTTCCTTTTTAGTCCTCAACCCTTTCATGTTTCCTTTTCTTAAACGTTGGGGGGGGGGTTATTTATCTTTTATTGTAACTGCTTCTTCTCCTTCTTTGGCTCTCTTGTTTTCTTATGAACGTTTTCTCCAAATTTTTCTGGCATTGTGCTCCGTTTGAGTTTGCTGGTGGTCTTGTAGTGCTGCGTCATACTGCTTTTGTTACTTCATTTCTGCTACTCTCTGAGAACCAGGTTGGTAACTTTGCCGCTGTGATCATTTATTCTGCTTCTGTATTTTTGTTTTGTCTACTATTTGAGTTGTTGCATGCTTCTGTGTTTATTAATGGGGAAAATGTTTGATTGGGGTATCGCGTTTGGTGTACTTTTATGGATTTTTGGTAGGATGCTTCGATTGCGATCTTAGTATGGTTAGGAATTCCCTGTATGTTTGTGTTTCTGGGTAGTGGGCTGATAGTGGAAAATCCTGTTTGGATATATGTATGGTGCGACGGAAGGGAATTTAGGGGAACCCGGGTCTTATCTTCCTGACGCAGGCCAAATGTCGGTTCGAAAATTTTCACAAAATAATTCCGTTGTAACTATAGTTTCAAACCGACAATTGGCTCGAAGCAAAATTTAATTTGTTTGTCACAATGCAAACCAATAAAACCGAGAGTATTTAAACCTCGGGTCGTCTCTCAAAAGAATTACAGTGAGGTGTGCATGTTATCGGTTATGAGTATAAGAGGGGGTTTGTGGATAAAGAGGCCAGAAACTAAATGACAAGAAAATAAAACTAACAATTAGAAAGATATAATTGCTAAAAGACACTCCTGGCAAGGATTGAGAATCAAAGCTTCCTTTTCAAGTCATTGACCACGAACATGGTGATTATCCATAGTTAATCCTATTTAGTCATCTCCAATATTGGGAGAAAGTCAAATAGGCATAGTCAGTCCCATAATAATAACAACTAACAACTCTAAATCACCACTCAATATCAAACATCAAAGACTTTTGTATCACTAACCACGACATGACAATTATAAGAGCAAACCCAATTAGTCAACCTCTAATGTGAGATAAGTCAACCGGGCTTAATCAGTCTCAATCCATAGGTCTTACTCATTAATAGAAATGAGATCAATTAAAATCTCCAAATTATCAATCAACTCGGACATTAGTGAAATCAAAGTCACTAAATTACTCAATTTCAAGTCAAGAGTGTAGAAATCTACCCTAGAATTAAGAGAGTCATTTCTACAAACACTTAGATGGTATAGAAGAAAAGTATCTTAAAATTGCAATAATAATAAAATCTAAGACTACCAAATGCAAGATAAAAATAATAACAACTCAATTAAACATCAATAAATATAAAAACATCAAATTGTATTAAATGGAAATCAAAATCAACAAGAGTTCACAAAATCAAAAGAAACAAAATAAAGGAAGTAACAAGTAAAACTAAGCGAAAAAGGGTGCAATAACAAGAAATTGTAAAGAAAACTAAATCAAGACAAGATCAAAACCTAAATCTAAGAGGAATTTAAATTAAATCTACCCTAATTCTAGAGAGAAGATCTCTCTTCTCTCTCCAGAATATAACCTAAAACATGATCTAAACTAAACATAATTGCTCTTTCCATGTTCCTTCTTGAATTCGGCTTGAAATAGCTTCAGAAATGAGTTGGATTGGGCTTGGAAAGGTTCAGAAATCGCCAGCCACTTATTTTCTTAATTGAACCACGTACTTCATGTCATGCGTACGTACGACATGGCAAAAATCTCAAAGCATGCAATGACCATGAATTACTCCAAAATCTAATTTCTTCATGAATTCTCCACTTTGCATGCTTTTTCTTCACTTCTTCAATCCAATCTTTGCCTTCTAAGCCTAAAATCACTTAACAAACACATCAAGGCATTGAACGGAATCAAAGTAAATTAAATTTGGTAAATTAAGGGCCTAAAAAGCATGTTTTCACTCTTAAACACAATTTAAGGAGAATTCACAAAACCATGCTATTTTAATGAATAAATGTGAAAAAAATTGATAAAATTCAATCATTTTAATACAAAATAAATCATAAAATTTTGGTTTATCAATCTCTTCACACTTAAACAATAGCATGTTCTCATGCTAAATTCAAGAAAGACAAGAAAAGAGTATCAATTTTTATTCAATGCAAACTTTCTAATTGCAATCTATCTTCATGTATGCAACTATTCTAACTTATACTAGCTATCTATCTATATGTATCTACGAAGTCAAAGTAAATCAAATTCCAAGAAAGCACATATAGATAATCAAGGGCTCAAACAATCTTAACCAAATCAAATCCAGAATTGAATTGAGTCATCTAAAAAAATTTACAACTTACAAGATAAGAAATGATGATAGGTGAAAATATGGAATTGAGCAATTGAACCCCTCACCGGATATGTATACACTCTAGTCACTCAAGTGTTTACGGTCAATCCACTCAATTCTCCTCTAATCATGTTTTCTAAAGTTTGTTCTTCATATAATCAATTAACAAATATTTAATGTACATATGCAAGTATTATGAGGATTTTTCAAGATTGTAACGCGACCAAGGGTAAAGGTAAGGATATATATATATATATATATATATATATATATATATATATATATGGCTAAGTGAGCTTGAATTTGAATCTTTAATTAACCTAAACTCTCACTAAACACATATACAACCCATGCAAATATAATATCAAGCCTAACTACCCATAATTTCACTTTTACTCATACTCATGCATTCAATTAAATTCAATTCACACCACATATGCATGATATTGAACTTCACATTGGAATATTTTTGTCCCCCTTTTTATTACTTTCTATTGCTTTTTCTTTTTTTTTTTTCACTTTTTTTATAACATAATAATATATACCAAAAAGATCAATGCATATAATTTTCATAACCAATATATGAGTATGTACCCAAATTTTCAGGATTTTTAATAAGCATAAAACACATTTTTATTTACCAATATTTTTCGGCTTTTTTCACACTTAAAATTATACAATCTCACTAACTTAGACTAATCAAAGATTCAAATTAAGGATATTCATTGTTTGCCTCAAATAAAGAACAAAAATGGGAATTAATTGGCTCAAAGTGGTAAATAAAGGTAAATAAAATGGTAGGCTATTTGGATTAAGTGAGCTATAATAAAATGATGATCTCAATCACATAAATGCAACTATATATATATATATATATATATATATATATATATATCTTAAATAATGGACATATAGAATTAAACAAACCAAATATTGCAATCATAAAGAAGAACAACACACAAGAATGAAAATAGTGGTTAAATGAGTAACCACATAATGAGACTCAAAAACTCACAGGTTGTGTGTTCTTAGCTCAAAAATCATATTCCACAATGTATAAATCATGCAAGCTTCAATGAAAAATTTCAACTCCAATCAATTTGAATTTTAGTGCCCTAAATCAAACGAAGTTTCTTAAAAATTTTATTAAATTGACCACATTTATTCTATGCATATATAATATGATTAGGAAAAGTAAAAATACCTAGTTCATTTTCTACTTTCAATTAAATCAATTCATCCTGTATATCGAAAATTAACTAATTTCAATTATGCGCATTTTCCAATCACAACTACTCAACTACAACTAAACTATATATATATATATATATATATATATATACTAACCAACACAAAAGAGGATAAAAAGTATTCAAAGCTAGAGTAGAAGTCTAGAGTATGTAAAGCAAAAGGTAAAGAGTGCAATAAACTAAAGAGTTCTCAAAACAACAAAATAAATACAAAAGTCCAAAAAAAAGTATACTAGAAATAAAATGCAAGTACTAAAAATTAAAATGAAAGTGTCTGGAAAGAGAGCATTTCACCCAAAATGAACATTGCCGATGTCGGACGACCTCCCCACACTTAAAGATTAGTATCGTCCTCAATGCTCATAGAATCAAGCTGAGTGGAAGGAGTCGTTGCCATCCCCACTGTCATCTGCTGGTGCCTGTGGCTCCTTGATAAACCCATATTTCATGAGTTCTTTTGTGCTTAATTAGAGTGATTTATTCAACTCTTCACCTGCTTATTCACATTAATTGCATAGTTTTACTTTCCCTTCCTTATTATGTCATGTTGTGAAAAACATGTTTCCTAAGCTTTAAAAATTAATTATTTTAATTACCTTTATTTCCATTCGATGCCGTGATTAGTGTGTTGAGTAGTTTCAGATTTTCTAAAGGCAGAATGACTTAAAGGATGAAAAAGAAAACATACTAGAATGGAAGGAGGAAGCAAAACGGAGCTTTAAGGAAACTGGTATCCACGCGATCGCATGGATGACGCGATCGCGTGCCAAGCACAAATCAGCAGCGACGCGGCCGCATGACTGACGCGACCGCGCGCCTTAAGCAGAATACATATGACGCGGTCGCATGACTGACGCGACCGCGTGGCAAGGAAAAGCTCCAAATGACGCGACCGCGTGACCCACGCAGACACGTGACAGAGGCCACGCACCAGAAATTACAGAATACGCCCCCAGCGAATTCTGAAGCCCTTTTTGGCCCAGATCCAAGTACAGACAGCATAGACCAGAGGTTATAAAGTGTGGGAATGCTTCCATTCAAAGGGAGCTCGCATATTTTCACCTTTCAATGATTTAGATTTAGTTGAGAGGGAGATCTTCTCTCTCTCTCTTTTAGGATTTAGGATTTCTTCTTGTTTTAAGAGTAACTCTGGATCCAGGTTTAATGTTCTTTTAGTTTTACTTTTATTTATTTATTCCAACATTTGAATTGATTATTATAATTTACGAATTATTCCATGTTACAGATTTCTAATTGAATTAATGATAATTTGAGGTATTTTCAGTTTATGATTATTCTCTTTGATTTAAGTTGCCATTGCTTCCCATCTAAGGACACTTTTATTATTTCAGCAATTTACTTTTTCCCCTTTTGGTTTTGGTTAAGAATTCAGTAACTCAACAGTTATTAAACTCAACATAATTGATAATCGTTATCTTGCTAATTAAGTTGAACTTAGATAATCCCAACCTTTTCTTAGGAAATAATTAGGATTCAAAGGTCAATTTAATTAGTCCCTTAACTTTCCTTTGCTCTGGTAAAGGTTGACCAAGTGGAATTAAGATACAACTTTCATTATTGTTGAGAAGGATAACTAAGTTGGACTTATAATTTCCCTTATCTTGCCAAAAGTTGTTTTACAGTTATTATTTATTTTTACTTGCCATTTAATTCACTCGTCATTTAAATTACTTGCTTCTCACCTTCTAAACCCCGATTACAACCTTTATAGCCAATAATAAGAACATACTTCCTCGCAGTTCCTTGAGAAGACGACCCGAGGTTTGAATACTCGGTTAACAATTTTTAAGGGGTTTGTTACTTGTGACACCCAACACGTTTGTAAGAAAGGTTGATTGCTTGGTTTAGTAACTATACTCACAACGAGAGTTTTTATAACCTCTAAACCATCAATCTTCTGCTTCTTTCAAAATGGCGCCGTTGCCGGGGAACTGCTAACGTGTGCCTTATTATTGGTTATTGTAAATATTTTTTTCTTTTGCTTGTTTATTTATTGTTGTTTTTCCTTTTTCTCTTTATTTGCTACTATGAACTCTCACCCCTCTCGCTTTGAGTTTGGTTCTAATATTGTTAAAGGAAATAGAAGTTATAGCAGGAATGTGCATCAAGGTCAGACCAATCAAGGATGGATGGGGCCAAGAGGATCTAATCAACCCTTTAGGCAGCAACACCCTCCGAGATATCCTGGACAAAGACCATTCTACCGTGCATACCCAGCTGTAAGACAAGGTGGACAACCTTGTAACTACCAACAAGCCCCACCCCATGCATACGAACCATCCTTTCAACATAACCTCGAACCACCACACTTACAAGATTCTCTTCACCATTCGCCATCATATGATCCTTTCTTACCCCAATACCAATCCAATCGTTCCCAATCATCACCACTTTCCTTTGTATCATGTCCAAGTCTGGCAAACCGCGAAGCAAAGGATCGCCTGAAAGAAACAATGATTAAATTTCAAACAACCATTCAACAACTGGAGCAAGCACTAATTCAATGGGCCACTAGGCACTCAAATACACAAGGATCAACCACAGCCCCATGTGGACAGCCCAATGAAGAGCGTAGCATGAAAGAAATACTAGAGACTCCAGTGGACAAGACAGAGAATGAATTCGTACTAGAACAAATGGAAGAAGCTGTCATTGTTCAAGAAGAAGAGTTGGTTGAAGATCTAGGCGATGCTGAACTTCCTTGGGAATCCAGAATCGAGGAAAACTCCGTCCGAGATACCACAGTTGATGCTAAGGAGGATACCGTACAATCTCCAAGGCAAGTCGTTTACGAAGAATCAGACGGAATAATCCAAGAAGCAAATTTCCTTGATGATGATAGTCACAAGTCTAGTGCTCCTAGTGATGAACTTGCGTCCGCAAGTGAATTCTCTGAGATCGAAGAATCTTCCCCAAGTGAATATGAAGATGATGCGGAGGTAGATTTCTCTCAACCTCCAATCTATGACTCAAGTGATGAGGAAGACGCAGAAGACTTTGACCAGAATACAGATACAATCGAAGATCTTTACAAGGAAGTGGAAGAATTCACAGAAGAGCACAAGGAAACGGAACTTGCAGAACCACCAAAAACACCTATCCCAAGGCCATTGCCACCCAATACAAGCTTCAAGTGGGTACAATCCTTAACTTATAATTTTACTTATTCACTTGAATATGGTTTGCTTGAAACAGATGGCCAGCTTAGAGCTCTCTGCGACTTTAAGAGTAAGAGGGAAATAGCTCGTATTCAGAGCTGGTGCACCAGGTTCAATAAGGTTCCACGCTTCACCTTGAAGTACACAGATTGGTATCGTGCTCAATTGCATGGATCACGGAGGATGTTTGGTCGCCACGGTGATATTCTACTCTTTAACCCGCCCGAATGGAAACTTACAAATCAAAACGGAGGCGGATCTAAAAACACAGCTTGGGATCATGGATTATGTTCCAACATTCGTCATCCCGGGAGGCTGGATATCTGTTTAAAGCTGCGAAGAAGCTTTACATGCCTAGTTTGGGACCCCGGAGGCTATTGGCATTCCAAGCACTGGTGGAGATTTTTGGACGAATTTAAACACAAGCCACCATAACAGGATACTCTTCCAATGTCCAACTTAAGGACTTTAACTAAAAGTGCTAGGTGGGAGACAACCCACCATGGTATGGTCGCTTCTTTTTCAATTTATTTCTTGTTAATTGCTTTCAATTTTTCCTTTTTCATTTTAATTTATTAAACCTGGAATCATGCATAAGCATTCATGATAGTCATTGCATTCTGCATTTTTCATGCATATAAAAAAAAAGGTTGCACGACGCGACCGCGTGCCCCATGCGATCGCGTCATATCGCGAAAAACACCACCCACGCGGCCACGTGACCCACGCGGCCGCGTGATATATATATCGGCGTAAGGATCCAACGAACAGAAAGTTGGGCTGGAATCATGCGGCCCTTGTGCGTTTCGCACAAATTGGCCCACGCGATCGCATACCCCATGCGATCGTGTCACTTACCCAATACCAATCCCACGCGACCGCGTGAGCGACGCGATCGCGTCGCATGGATTGCACATCGCCCCAAAAGGAGACAGAGAGTTGCGCTAAAACAGCGCTGGAGTCGTGCGTTTAGCACGACTTCCAGCGACGCGATCGCGCGACCCATGCGATCGCGTCACCCTTCTTTCCCCCTCTCATGCGATCGCACACCCCACGCGATCGCGTCACTCCCATTCTCGTCCCAACCACGTGACCGCGTGCCCCACGCGGCCGCATGGATTCGAAAATATAACCCCCCCAGCCCGCGAACCCTATCAGTCGCGCAGCCCTCACCCCCAACCCTCTTCCTCGTCTCTGCCTCCTCTCCCTCCAACCACCACCCACCACCTTCCAGCCGCCACCGCACCATCACCCAGACGCTGCCGCCGACCCGCCACCGCCGCCGTACCACCCCCTCCCTTTCTCTCTCCTTCCTTCTTCCTCTCTCCTCCCCTTTCCACCGCTGCTCGCCGCCACCACCGCCCACCACCGCCGGCCATCCACGGTGCCCCACCCCTTCAGCCAGCAACCCCAACCACAACCTCCCACCCCTATCCTCTCCCTCCAACCACCACCCACCACCTAAACCCTTTCTCCGACACCAACCCCCTCCGCCGCCACCACCGCATCGCCGTGCACCACCACCGCGCCGGACGCCACCTGAACTACCTTCTTCCCTGTTCCACCCCTTCCGCTTACCAGGTTCCGCAACACGCAACCATTTTTTTTTATCTGTTCGTAACTTTTCTGTATTTTTTATTCCGTTTATGTTCATAATTAGGATAGTTAGACTTGCATGTTGTAGTGGATTTTTAGGTTGTTAGGTAGCTTAGGCTGTGGTTAGTGGATCTAGGTCTGTTTACTTGCACTGTTCTTACTTCTGTTTTACCCTATGTGCAAATCTGTTGCTGCTATAATCATGATTCATATGCTGCTTTCTTGTATGTTGCTGCTGTTTACATTGAGTTTTTATGTTTATTTTATATCTATGTACATGCGGCTTGAATTTTTTTAATTCATATGAACTGATTAAATTGCTGTTTATTTTCTGGGACAATCCAATTTTAGCCGGAATGCTGCCCAAATTTTTTTTAAATTATTTTCATTCATGTTTTGGTTTGGCATTTCTGAAATCTGTTTTACTTTGCTTTACCCAAACCTTTACATGCATGCTATGGCAGACTTTCTCATCCTTTTTGATTTTCTGGTTCATAAACTGCTTGTTCAATTATGAGTACTTCTATTCTTACCTGTGAATCCTTGTTATATGGAATTTTTCTATGCCACTTACCTTCCTAACTCACTGATTTTAATTTACTAATTTCTTTTTCAAATCCTAACCATACTAACCCTTTTGGTCTCTTTTCTGATTATTTTCACTTTCCTCTAACTTTCTAACCATGGCATATTGCTTATTTTCTTTCCATTTAACATTCATTCGATCACAATTCAATTACTCATTTTCCTTATTCTATTTCTCCCTTACCGCTTTGAGTTTTCTTTGTTTAATTGCCTATTTGCTTTCCTATTTTTTTATCCATTCCTGATTTTCTGTTTTTTAGGATGTCTGCCTCACAAAGGAAAGGCAAAGGCAAGGCTACTAGCAAGCGCAAGAGAGGAGATTCCTCCCAGTCCATCATTGCTCTAATGCACGATTCATCATGGCGGGAGAAGAACTTCACACAGTAGGAGAAAGCTAACCAGCTGCTTCCTGCAAATGATCCTATAAAATTTGCAAACCGGTACTGTGAACTGAAGTACTCGGCTTTTGCAAACTCTAGAAATCTATACTTGGAACGTACCTTGAAGATTCCAGAGGCCCTCCAACAGTACACTACTGAGCAAATCAAGCAACAAGGCTGGTTCTTTCTGGAGAGACCACTGACAGAGGTCAATGCATCTTGGGTCCGGGAATTCTATTGCAACTACTACCTTACTACCCTTGATGCAGTGAACCTGAGGGGAAAGCAAATTCTGGTCACAAAGGAGGCCATAGAGACCATTCTCCAACTCCCAGCCAAGTCCGATCAGCCAGATGGTTTTGCACAGGCTGAGGAGGACATGGGCCAGATGCAGTTTGACTGGGATGCCGTAAAGGCATGGATAGCTCTCGACCTTGCTGTTCCTTGGGAGATGGTCAGAACACCACTATGCCTAGAGGGATCAAGAGAGTGTACTTGAACGATGAGGCTCGGCTATGGCATCAGATCTTGAGTAATTTTGTGATGCCGAGTACTCACGAGACGGAGATCCCAGCTACCATGATCACCCTGCTTTGGTGTGTGCTGGAGGGTAAGGACATATACTTACCTCGTTTTATCCGGCATTATATGGCCAGGGTCCACGTACGAGGCACCCTCCCCTTTCCTTACCTGGTTACACGGCTAGGCCGTCAGGCTGATGTGCCTTGGGAGGATGCCGATGAGAGACCACCAGCAGCGGACTGCAGGAAGATCATCCCGCACAGCAGGAACTTCCTTGCTTTGGGCTACAGACCACCACCTGTCACTGCTACTGATGAGACAGCCCCTTTGTCTGCTGGACCTTCTTCATCCACAGCTGCCCCAGCTGCCCCTGCTGCTACCACTGCACCTCCACCCGCCTCTGAGCCGGTCTATCGCCTCGTGCACCGTCTATTCTGCCAGCTTGATCAGATGGAGCGCCATAACAGGCGCCGGTATGAGAGATTAGAGCGCCGCAGCAGGCGACGCTATTCCCATCTGAAGTTGATGATCAGACAGGGCGCCGACATCCCCTCCGAGTCCAACACCCCTTCAGAGCCATCAGAGGAGGAGCACGAGGAGGAGGATGAGCACGAGGAGGAGCCTCATTCCCAGGCGGAGACTCATCAGCAGGCAGCCACAGAGCAGGCTGCCTCGCATCAGGAGGTTATGCCCCAGATAGAGGCTGCAGATCCGGAGATCCCGCTCCAGTCCGTCCCACCTCCACAGTAGCCAGACCCTCAGCTCACCACCACCACGGAGACCCCAGCTACCATCCCTACCATTGATGACACTCCTTCACACCAGGCTTGATTGAGCATCGAGGACGATGCTTCATTTTAAGTGTGGGGAGGTCGCCATCTCTGGCGTTTATTTTGGTGAACCACTACATACTTTTTCTTTTATTTTGGATATTTTTCTGTATTTTTCTCTTTTTCTTTTATTGTTATTTTCTGAGTACTTATACATTGCTACTTGTGTATTTTACTCTATGTGCTGCATTTTGCATCTTTAGTTCATACTTTAGCCATTTAGTTTATTTTAGTTGTTTAGTTTAGTTTGCAATTCTGATTTATTAGTGGATTAATTAGTATAGTTTACCCTTTTTAGCATAAGATAGTATAGTTTAAATAGAAAAATATAAAAAGGAATTAAACTAGAAACTTTAACAGAATCAAAACAACCCACACCTTGTATATATAGCATTACATGTTAGTTGACAACATTTCATCAAGGAGGAACATTAAAACTTTAAAAGCTACCCTGAATAATTTTTTTCAAGAGAATAATGGGAATTTTTAACTAAACCTGCATACGATATATGAATGATATATGATGCTTGAGTTAGAGAACACACAGCCTGTGAGTCTTGAGCTTAAATTGTATGGTTGCATTCAAACCATAATTTCATTTCTGTGTGTCACATTTCTTTTTATTCTGATGTTCTTTACTTTGCTTTAATCTATATGTCCAATTATAGAATATAGAATAGATACATACCAAGAGAATGATTGAGGCCATCATTTGATTTTAGCTCACTCACCCCAAATTAGCCTACCTTTTACATTACCCTTGTTAGCCCCCTTGAGCCTTTCAAAACCCCTTTATTCTATTTAGCCAAATTACTAGCCTTAAGCAGAAAAACAAAATAAAATCCCAAGTGAATCCTTGGTTAGCTTAAGATAGAAAATTATAAGTAGAGTTAAATGTGGGAAACCTTTTGGGAACATGGATGATAGAAAAAAAAGGTAGAGAAGTTAAAAGGAATAAAATAAAATTTGGGAAGCATGCTCATGAGAAAATCTAAATGATTCAATTATCATGTGCATTAAAAAAAAGTTAATTTTTTTAGCATTTAAATAAAAGGGGATACAAAAGAAATTCCCCAATGCAAAATAAAAACAATGCACATGGGATAAAAAAAATTGATAAAAAGTGAAACATGAGCATGTAACAATAAGTGGAAAATTATGGGAAAATAGGTAAAGAAGTTTTATCTTGCTGAATATGTATGTTAGGTGAGATCTTAGTCTAATTAAGGATTCACTTATTAGCTCACTTGACCCTATACATAAATCCTTACCTTTACCTTGACCACATTACAACCTTAATTAAGACCTCATGATTTTTTGGTATGACTATATTCTATAATTGTTGATTGGTTAGATGAAAAACAAAGCTGTAGAAATTAAGAATAAAAAAAAAATAGAGTGAATAAACCCAATAAACACTGAGTGACTAGAGAGTAAACACAAAATCCAGTGAGGGTTCAATAACTCATCAACATATATCTATACTCAAAATTTACTAATTATTTTGCAAGTTTGTACAATGTTTTCTTTCCCATCTCATTTGCTAAAGTGCTTTATTATTTAAGGGTTGGCTATATATATACACACAACTCCTTGAGAATGTGAATTGACTTAGCTACATGTAAACTTTATATATGAGTGGATGAATTAGAATTGCATGACTCATTAGGTAGATGCATTTAGCATAGGTTGCATTTCATAACATTCCATCACTTTAACCTTAACTATTTACCTTGGATTTAGCATGAGGACATGCTAGTGTTTAAGTGTGGGGAGGTTGATAAACCCATATTTCATGAGTTCTTTTGTGCTTAATTAGAGTGATTTATTCAACTCTTCACCTACTTATTCACATTAATTGCATAGTTTTACTTTCCCTTCCTTATTATGTCATGTTGTGAAAAACATGTTTCCTAAGCTTTAAAAGTTAATTATTTTAATTACCTTTATTTCCATTCGATGCCGTGATTAGTGTGTTGAGTATTTTCAGATTTTCTAAAGGCAGAATGACTTAAAGGATGAAAAAGGAAACATACTAGAATGGAAAGAGGAAGCAAAACGGAGCTTTAAGGAAACTGGTATCCACGCGATCGCATGGATGACGCGATCGTGTGCCAAGCACAAATCAGCAGCGACGCGGCCGCATGACTGACGCGACCGCACGCCTTAAGCAGAATACATATGACGCGGTCGCATGACTGACGCGACCGCGTGGCACGGAAAAGCTCCAAATGACGCGACCGCATGACCCACGCAGACGCGTGACAGAGGCCACGCACCAGAAATTACAGAATACGCCCCCAGCGAATTCTGAAGCCCTTTTTGGCCAGATCCAAGTACAGACAGCATAGACCAGAGGTTATAAAGTGTGGGAATGCTTCCATTCAAAGGGAGCTCGCATATTTTCACCTTTCAATGATTTAGATTTAGTTGAGAGGGAGATCTTCTCTCTCTCTCTTTTAGGATTTAGGATTTCTTCTTGTTTTAAGAGTAACTCTGGATCCAGGTTTAATGTTCTTTTAGTTTTACTTTTATTTATTTATTCCAACATTTGAATTGATTATTATAATTTACAAATTATTCCATGTTACAGATTTCTAATTGAATTAATGATAATTTGAGGTATTTTCAGTTTTTGATTATTCTCTTTGATTTAAGTTGCCATTGCTTCCCATCTAAGGACACTTTTATTATTTCAGCAATTTACTTTTTTCCCTTTTGGTTTTGGTTAAGAATTCAGTAACTCAACAGTTATTAAACTCAACATAATTGATAATCGTTATCTTGCTAATTAAATGCCTCCTCAACACTATGCTCTGAGGGGGTGTCAGGCTCCTTAGGTGGGAAGTCAGTGTAGCCAGAAATTCTCATCAAGTATTCATAGCGTTGCCTATTGTGACGTTCCATCTGATTAATCTGCTCAAAGAGACGCTGCACAAGACGGTAAATTGACTGAGGTAGATGATGGTGCTGCTGGCATGGATGGTGCTGAAGGTGGTGCTGAGTGTCCTGCTGTTGCTGAAGATGGGCTACCTCTGAGTAGTCGTCCCACGACCTCGGCGTCTGGTGGATTTTGGGAACCAATTCCCATGCAAAATTACTTTCTTTGCACTGACCACTGTCGGCCTCTCATCCGCATCCTCCAAGGGTACCTCATCCTGGAGACTTATCTGAGTGATCAAGCAAGGAAATGCCAAGTTGCCTAAAATATGTGTCCGTGCCATATACCTTCTGATGAGTCTTGGAAGGTACAACTGCTTGCCTTCGAAGACACACCAAATAAGTACAGCCATATCCAATGTGATCTCCGTTTCATGAGTTCTAGGCATTACATAATTAGTCATAATCTTATGCCACAACCTAGCCTCAACTGTGAGATACTTGATCGCTATGCCCTTTGGACCCAGCTTTGACGGTCCATACATCCACGGACTGTCAGGGTGGACGGCTATAACTCTGAGGACGGCATCCCAATCAAAGGTCATCATATGTATGTCCTCTTCCACCTATTGAAAAGCATCTTTCTTGGCTTCTTTAGGGAGAAAATGGAGGACTTTTTCAATCTCTTCCTCTGTGACCATAATTTACTTGCCTCAGAGGAGAACGGCATCCAAGGTCGCTTTGTAAAAATTGCAATAGAATTCCCGGACCCCCGATGCGTTCACCCCCACTAGGTCTTGATCCAAGAATACCCACCCTTGCTGCTCAATCTGATGCTCAGTATACTTTTGCTGCTCGGGGGGTATTTGCAACTTTCTCTCAACATGAAGACTCCGCTTTTCCAAAAAGTGCGGAAACCTCAACTCGCAGTAGAGGTTGGCGAACTTGATTGAGTCAGAGGAGGGTGTATTTTCTCACTAAGTTGCCTCTCAGATAGAAACTCATCCGCTGTTTCAGCGGTTTGTGGAGTTCACTTCCTCTTACTTGAGCTATCCTTAGCTTTGCCTTTCCCTTTCCTGTCAGTCATCTTGAAAAATTCTAGAAAATGGGAATATGAAAGGTAGTCTAAGGCATACAAGGCAAAAAGAATATGAAAAGCAGGAAAGAGCAGGTAATTGAGGAAATACAACATATAAGTGAAGTGAGCGCATAAAAGTAGAATTGATTTGGAATGTAAATGAAAGTAGGAACCAAAGTTAGTTAGAATTCACATTCCAAACAATTTTATTAAATGAAAATCAGGTTACTTGTCTATTTTACAAAAGAAGTTAAGAAACAATGTTGCTATGCATCAAAGTAAAGAGAAAAAGGATTAGTTGGAAAAGAAAATTGAAAAGAAAAGTTAAAAGAGTTAGTTAGAAACTAAAAGTTAAGGGAAAAGAAAGTTAAATGTCATTTGCATAGCAAGCATGGTTCTTAAACTATGAAGGTTTTCAAAAAAAAAATTTTCAGTCGACAAGCAAGCTCACATTCACAAGTAATGCACTATGCTTAAAATGACCAAATTGAATATATGGGTGCACATAATAAATCAATCAAGTATTACGTGTTATTCAAGCATATCTAAAATCATTGATGATGAAACAAGTATAAAAGATGCAAAATGAGGCATAATCATTCATCAATGCATTTAACCAGTAGAATTACAAAATTGGTGTGAAAAAGAATGAGATTAATGCCTAATATAACCAAAAATCATTTAAGAGCCAAGAGTGTAATTAAATGGTTACAAAAGTAAAAAATGCACCAATATTGCAAATATAGACAAAAGAAAACCTCAAATAAGCAAATTTACAAGCTTTGGGCATTTGAAAAATTTAAAAACATTCACTTCAATGGTTGATGCACAAAGCGTTGAAAACAAACCTTGAAGAAAAAATTTGACCAAAACTTGACAAGAAAGTTATAGAGGTAATTCAAAACCAGTTTAGCAATCACACTGTCCAGGAGGTATGCACACTCACAGTATGCACACGATCTATGCACGATGACCATTTCCTTCGGGTAGGGGGTCATGCGTACGCATGATGGTTGCCCCATATTTTTTAAAGGCAACCTATAATTAAAAAGAGTTTTCTAACCTATATTTTGGCATTCTAAAAATAAAATCCAACCCAAAATAAGCAAAATAACTAAAATCCAAATAAAAACAACAAAATTAGAAAATCAAATTAAAAAAAAACAAAGCAAACTCCAAATTAACAAGATTTCTAACTTTTAGAACTATTTCAACTATTCACACATGCAATTCAAAATAAAAATCCACCAAAACAAGCTAACAACTAAGAAAAATATTTACAAGAGTGCTAAAAAGAAGTGAAGTACCTAACAATTGAAATTCAATTTATTCATCAACTATATAGAAAAGGAAAAGTAGAAAGAGTTTACCATGGTGGCTTGTGCTTATACTCATCTTTGAACTTCCAAAATGCTTGAATATCCAAAATGCTCCAAAATTCAAAATTAATCGCACCAAGCTTTGATGAACTTCCAAAAAAGTTATGAGCTCCCAAAGTCGATCTTCAACTTGTAATCTGGCATCCCAAACTTTGTTTTCACACCAGTTTTCAAGTTGATCATGGCAATTCCATCCGGGTGGTAAGCATTTTGAATTCTCATTCAAAGTCACAAACATCTTCCTAGACCCAAGCAATTGAGTATCACACCAATCCTTGCACTTAAACTTTGAGCTATTAACCATAAAGAACCTTGAATATTGTTTCCAACTACTAACCATCTCCCTTTTGCTCTTAAATCTACAAAGAGCTCTAAGTTGACCATTCGTCTCAAGCAAACCATATTCAAGCGGAATAAGAAAGCTAAGAGATATGAATTTACCCACTTGAAAGAAAGAATGGATGGTGATGGCTTAGGGAGATATGTTTCCAACGGTCTTGACAAAGCAATTTTTACTCTTGTTCGTCCTTTTTGAGGGACTTCAACCACTTGACTAGATTCTTCAAATTCAATCTCTTTCTCATTAATTTCTTCTAGCTCTTTCCCATCACTCAAGTCATAAGTCAGAGGTTGAGTGAAGTCTACATCAACATCTAATTTAAGTTCAATGGGAGAATATTCACCAAACTCAAAGAGATCATATGTTGGTATAGAATCATCATCAATAGGAGGACTTGTTTCTTGCTCCACTTATTCCAATTCTTCATCATTCACCGTATGCTTTGGAGGTTATCTTCCTTAACATCATTTTCAAGCTCAATGGAAGATGGCTTTACAACTTTAGATTCCTCTTTGCATTCAACATCTCCTAAATCATCAATCACTTATTCCTTTTCAATGATTTTGGCTTCCTCCACTTGTTCTAATATAAAAGTCCACTACTCATTCTCCACTTAAGATTCAAGCCTCTCTTTTATACTACGCTTTTCACTTGATTCTCCATATTTGGCAATGGGAGTGCCTTGATTGCATAAGCGTCGGGAGGCTAAGTTAGTTGCTACCTCGACTAAGATAGCCATGAATTTTTCTTGCCTCCTTCGGACTTCACGTTGCCCTTGAAGAATTGAAACGAGAGCGTCATCCATGAGTGTTTGAGGTGGAGAGGAGTGTTCATTGTTTGGGAGAAAGGTTTTATGATAAAAAGGTGGTACATATTGGTGGGGTTGATAAACCACAATTTTATGGTTTATCTTGTATTGAATTTGGTAGATTTTATCAAAATTTTTCACATTTATTCTTTAAAATAGCATGGTTTTGTAATTCTCCCTAATTTGTGCTTAATGATTGAAAACATGCTTTTTAGGCTTTTAAAGTGCTAAATTTAATTCACTTTTCTCCCATTCGATGCCTTGATAGGTTTGTTGAGTGAACTCAGGGTTTATAAGACAAGGATTGGATGGAAGAAGTGAAGAAAAGCATACAAAGTGGAGAACTCATGAAGAAAGGAGCATTTGGAGGATTCATGGTAACTCGTACGCGTGACCCACGCATACGCGTGATAAAGACATCTGCCAGGCGACGCGTATGCGTCACCCACGCGTATGCGTGACAAGTGGCACGTGACCAACTTAAAGTTAAAGGCAATATGCTGGGGGCGATTTCTGAGCCATCCAGACCCAAATCCAACTCATTTCTGAAGCTATTAGAGGCTAAATTCAAGATGGATCAAGGGGGAGCAATTAGGATAGAGTAGAAACTTACTTTAGGTTATATTCTAGAGAGAGAAGCTCTCTTTTCTCTCTAGAATTAGGGTAGATTAGGTTAGATTTCTCTTAGGTTTATGCTTTAATTCTTACTTTGATTTAATTTTTCTTGCAATTTATTGTTCTTACATCTTTGCTCTTTAGTTTTATTTGCCATTTCCTTTATTTGTTGCCTTTATGTTTATGACACTTTGTTAATTTTAATTTCAATTAATGCAATTTATGTTTTCATGTTTCTTATTATTTAATTGGGTTGTTATTCTTACTTTTCTTACATTAGATAGTTGTAGATTTATATTTCTTGCTATTTTACCATGCTTTCCTTTTAGTGCCTTCCAAGTGTTTGATAAAATGCTTGGTTGGATTTTAGAGTAGATTTTTGTATTCTTGGCTTGGGTTGGTAACTTGGGTGACCTAGAGTTACTAATGTCCAAGTAATTGATAATTTGTTGCCATTGACTCTAGTCTTTCACTAAATCAATTAGTGAGGTGGCTAGGACTTATGGACTAGGATCCATTAAGCTCACTTGACTTTCTTCTAATTTTGGGGATGACAAAGTGGGAGTGTGACAAACCCCAATTTGACGGTTTGTTTTGCATTGAATTTAGAGTATTTTGATAACCTTTTGTCACATTTAGCCTAGGAATTAGCATGATTTTGTTATCTCTCCCATATTTGTGCTTAAGTGTAAAAACATGCTTTTTAAGCCTTATCTTGATGAATTCTAATTCTTCTTTGATTCCATAAAGATGCCTTGATGTGTTTGCTAGTAATTCCAGGATTGAAATAGGCTAGGCATGGATCAAAGGAAGCAAGGAAGGAAGCATACAAGTGGAGAGAAGCATAAAAAGTCAAAGAAGCAAAGTCAGCCCTGCACGCGCACGCGCACAAGGCGCTCACACGCACATTGCAGAATCGACCAGGGACGCGCACGCGTACCATGCGCGCACGCGCCGATGATGGCACATGACCTCATTAATGCAACACGTGCCTGGCGATTTGAGAGGGTTTCTGAACCCATTTTTGGCGCCAAATTGCTAAGGGAAGGGAATAAAAGGATGAAGGATTAAGGGGAAGGCATCATCATTGTGATGAATCATCACCTTTTAACCAATAATCACTTTTAGCTTAGAGTTTTAGAGAGAGAAGCTCTCACTTCTCTCTAGAATTAGGATTAGGGTTAGGTTTAGTTCTTAGATCTAGGTTTTAATCTTTGCTTTCTTCCACTTCTATCTCTCAATTCTTTGTTGCTACATTCAATCTTCTTCTACTCTTTTGTTGTAATTTCCTTTATGTTGTTCTTATAATTTTGTTGTAGATCTCTAGTATTGTTCTTTCTACATTCTTCCAATTCAATAAGAGGTAATTCATAATAAATGTGTCTTCTTCGCTTTTCTATCGTTGATCTCTTGTTTTTGTAGTTGTAGATTCCTTTAATTCTTGCAATTAATAATGTTTACCTCTATTGCACTTTATGTGTTTGTTGAAATGTCTCTTTTAGTTTTAGTGTAGATTTTGTTCCTCTTGGCCTAGGTAGAGTAATTAGTGACACTTGAGTTATCTAATTCCTTTGTTGATTGATAATTGGAGAGATTGCTAATTGGTTTGGAGTGCACTAAATCTAGTCTTCCCTCGGGAGTTGGCTAGGACTTGTGGCTCAAATCAATTCATCCACTTGACTTGCCTTTAATTAGTAAGGGTTAACTAAGTGGTAGCAATGAACAATTCTCATCACCATTGAGAAGGATAACTAGGATAGGACTTCTAGTTCTCATATCTTGCCAAGAGCTTTTATAGTAGTTAGTTTATTTCCATTGCCATTTACTTTTCATGCCTCTCATCCAAAACCCCAAAATAACTCATAACCAATAACAAGACACTTCATTACAATTCCTAGGGAGAACGACCCGAGGTCCAATACTTCGGTTTATAAATTTTAGGGGTTTGTACTAGTGACAAACAACCTTTTGCATGAAAGGATTATTGTTGGTTTAGAGACTATACTTCAACGAGATTTCATTTGTGAAATTCTAAACCGTCAAAAATCCAATCGTCAAAATGGCGCCGTTGCCGGGGATTTGCAATGGTGTTATGTTATTGGTTATTGTACATATGTGAATAGTGTAAATAGTTTGTCTTTTGCTTGTTTACTAGATTTTGTTAGTTTTATTTTGTTTCTTTCATAATGAATTCTCACTTTGGCTATGAGTTTGGCTCTAATTGTGTTGTAGGGAATGTGAACTTCAATGCTAACATGTACCAAGGATGGAACACTCCAAGATGGGAGGAGCCTCAAGGAATTGATCACTCCTATTGGCATCAACCTCCGGACACTTATAGGTATAACTCTCATCCTAATGCATGTCAATTCAATGGCTATGGTGAATCACCTTGTGACTTCCAAGCACCACCACCATATGCCTATGAATCGCATCCTCAACATGAACCTCAACCATTCTCACAAGCCTTTCATCACCAAGCACCACCCTATGATCCATATCCATCATATAACCAATCATCCATACCATATTTTTATGGCCATTATGAGCAAGAACTTTTAGAACCACCACAACCTTATCAAGATTACTACCATGAACCACCTCAACCGTCACCATCTCCATACCCTTACCAAGAAGAACCACCTTCCTACCATGAACCCTCTCTCCAAAATAATAAACCTTCCTATTCACCCCAAGCCCCAATAGACGATCCTCTCACTTTGTTACTCCAAGGACAAGAAGCCATGAAGCGGGATACACTTGAGTTTGTGACCAATTTGACCAAGGTGGTGCACACTTTAGCCCACCAATGCTTGAATACTCAAGGTACCTCCGTGACCACATGTGAGAAGTCAAAAGAAGAGCAAAGTATGAAGGAGAAATTGGAAAATTCGGTGGGGAAAGAGGAGTCAAATTTTGTATTGGAGCAACTAGAGGAACCTATAATCATTGAAGAAAAGGAAGAAGTGGTTGAAGATTTAGGAGATGTTGAAAGTCCAAGGGAATGTAGCCTCATGGAGCACTCTTCCAAGGAGCTTGATATTAAAGTTGAAGAAGGTGCGCAACCCCCAAGGCATCTCATCGTTGGAGACTTGGAAGAGGCCTATCAAGAGATGGATTCGATCATGAATGAATTTCTCTCTACAATGGAATCCTCTCCCATTGGACATGAAGTTGAAAGTATAAAAGAGTGTGCACAACCTCCCATACCCTTGGTGAGCAATGAGAAAGAGAGCTACCAAGAGGAAAACGTTGGCATGGTGTATATTGAAATTGAAGAATATGAAGAGGTTGATCAAGAGATGACCTCGTTCATCAATGAATTTCTATCCAAAATTGGATCGCCTCTCGTTAAACAAGATGAAGTTCTTGAAGATAACACCAAGCCACGTAACAAAGAGGATGAGGTTGAAAGTGAAGAGAATTGTGAAGAGGTGGAAACAACTAAAGAAGAGCACAAGGAAGTAGATCTTGCATTGTCTAAGTGTGGGGAGGTCCCCCTTCCCGAGTCACCATCCAACACAACATTCAAGTGGGTAAAATTCTTATCCATAAGCTTTACTTTCTCGCTTGAATATGGTTTGATTGAAACGGATGGACAACTTAGAGCTCTCTGTGGAATTAAAAGCAAGAATACGTTGTGTATTGGTTGCAAGTTAGGAATTAGGCTCATTAAGGTCAAAGCCTCAAGGTATAGGGATGATGTTGGGACAAGGAATACTTTATACGGATCTAGGAGGAAGCATTGGTGGAGTAAAGAGAATTCTATGAGTCAATCACCTTTATGTCAACCGCTCATCCGACAAAACCATGAAACTCAACTAACGGATGGGTGTGAAGACAAGATATGGGATCCCGGTTCGCTATGTGAAGACCAACTATGGGGACTCATATCTTGGGTAGAACTTTGCCCAAGCTTGATGACCAGGGTTGGAAATTCTGTCAACCAATTGAGAAGCAAAGATCCTTGGAGATTCAAGGATGAGTACAAACATAAGCCACCATGACAATAAGCATCCCAAAATGTCCAACTTAAGGACTTAAACTAAAAGTGCTAGGTGGGAGACACCCCACCATGGTAAACTCTTTCCATTCCCTTTTAAATTTGCCTAATAAGTGATTTGAGTTACCATTGTAGGTAGATGTTTCACATAATTTGTTTGTACAATTTAATTGTTAGCTTAGTCACATGCATGTTGTGTTTAGTAGTAGATGAATAATATCAAAAATTACATTTTTGTGAATTGTATGATGGTTGCGTGAATAAGAGTTGTGAACACTAAGGGGAGCACCCAGCAAGTTTTTTTTCTGAAAAAAAAAAATAAAAAAAGAGAGGAAGAAAGGGCGTGGACGCGCGCGCACAACGTACGCGTACGCGTCCCGACGCGCATGCACCACGAGCCACACTCCAGAGAGTTGGGCCTCCTTTGGGCAAACATTGTGCCTTGAGCCCAACATTAACCCACGCGGACGCGCACCTGCCGCGTCAGCGCCGATTTGCTGCTGCAATTGATTGAGCCAAACCCCAGAGAGTTAAGCCATTTCTGGGCTAGCTCTAGGCCCCAGGCACAACCAGACCTGCGCGAGCGCATGCATCGCGCCGGCGCGCCATTTCACAAATCGTCAAAATACGCGGACGCGCACTTGCCGCGCGCGCGTCCTTGCGTGGTGCCATCAAACTAGGCCATGGACCAGAGAGTTGGGCGTGCCTCAAGCCCATTCTAAGCCTCAGGCCCAATCTCATGTACGCGTGCGCGCAAGGTACGCACACGCGCCCCAGCCTATTCTGCCATCCCATGCTAGAGCGCACTGCACGCTCACGCGTGGATCTCCATTCCCCTCAAGGCACGCGGACGCGTACTTGCCGCGTGCGTGCAAATCTAGTGGCGCGACTCCCAGGCCATTCTCCAGAGAGTTAGGCCTGAGTTGGGCCAACTCTAAGCCCCTAGCCCAACTCCATGCACGCGTGCGCGCACGGTATGCGCACGCGTCCTTTCTTATTTCTGCTCATCCCCGCTTAAGCGCGTTGTACGCGCACGCGTCCTTTCTTATTTCTGCTCATCCTTTCTTGAATGCCGCCATCATTCTAGCTTACGCCACGAAGATTCTGATTAAGAGATCTAAGAGATACTCATTCAATCTAATGTAGAACGGAGGTGGTTGTCAGGCACGCGTTCATAGGGAATGATGATGATTGTCACGTTCATCACATTCAGGTTGAGGTGCGAATGAATATCTTAGAAGCAAAATAAGATGAATTGAATAGAAAACAGTAGTACTTGCATTAATCTTTGAGGAACAGCAGAGCTCCACACCTTAATCTATGGAGTGTAGAAACTCTACCGTTGAAAATACATAAGTGAAAGGTCCAGGCATGGCCGAGATGGCCAGCCCCCTAAAACGTGATCAATAGATCAAAAGATAATCCAAAGATGTCTAATACAATAGTAAAAGGTCGTATTTATAATAAACTAGCTACTAGGGTTTACATGAGTAAGTAATTGATGCATAAATCCACTTCCGGGGCCCACTTGGTGTGTGTTTGGGCTGAGCTTGAGTGTTGCACGTGCAGAGGCCATTTGTGGAGTTGAACGCCAGGTTTTGATCCATTTTTGGCGTTCAACTCTGGTTTTGGATCCTTTTCTGGCGCTGGACGCCAGATTTAGGCAGAGAGCTGGCGTTGAACGCCAGTTTACATCATCTATTCTTGGCCAAAGTATGGACTATTATATATTGCTGCAAAGCCCTGGATGTCTACTTTCCAACGCAATTGGAAGCTCGCCATTTCGAGTTCTGTAGCTCCAGAAAATCCACTTTGAGTGCAGGAAGGTCAGAATCCAACAGCATCAGCAGTCCTTCTTCAACCTCTGAATCTGATTTCTGCTCAAGTCCCTCAATTTCAGCCAGAAAATACCTGAAATCATAGAAAAACACACAAACTCATAGTAAAGTCCAGAAATGTGAATTTAACATAAAAACTAATGAAAACATCCCTAAAAGTAACTAGATCCTACTAAAAACATACTAAAAATAATGCCAAAAAGCGTATAAATTATCCGCTCATCACAACACCAAACTTAAATTGTTGCTTGTCCCCAAGCAACTGAAAATCAAATAGGATAAAAAGAAGAGAATATACTATAAATTCCAAACTATCAATGAAACATAGGTCCAATCAAATGAGCGGGACTTATAGCTTTTTGCCTCTTGAATAGTTTTGGCCTCTCACTCTATCCATTGAGGTTCAGAATGATTGGCATCTATAGGAACTCAGAGTTCAGATAGTGTTATTGATTCTCCTAGTTTAGTATGATGATTCTTGAACACAGCTTCTTTATGAGTCTTGGCCGTGGCCCTAAGCACTTTGTTTTCCAGTATTACCACCGGATACATAAATGCCACAGACACATAATTGGGTGAACCTTTTCAGATTGTGACTCAGCTTTGCTAAAGTCCCCAATTAGAGGTGTCCAGGGTTCTTAAGCACACTCTTTTTTTTGCTTTGGACCTTGACTTTAACCGCTCAGTCTCAAGTTTTCACTTGACACCTACACGCCACAAGCACATGGTTAGGGACAGCTTGGTTTAGCCGCTTAGACCAGGATTTTATTCCTTTAGGCCCTCCTATCCACTGATGCTCAAAGCCTTGGGATCCTTTTTATTTCCCTTGCCTTTTTGTTTTAAGGGTTATTGGCTTTTTGCTCTTGCCTCTTGGTTTTAAGAGCTTTGGCTTTTTCTGCTTGCTTTTTCTTTTTCTTATTATTTTTTTTTTGCCTATATTTTTTTTTTGCAAGCTTTGTTCTTTGCTGCTTTTTCTTGCTTCAAGAATCATTTTTATGATTTTTCAGATTATCAAATAACATGTCTCCTAGTCATCATTCTTTCAAGAGCCAACATATTTAACATTCTCAAACAATAACTTCAAAAGACATATGTACTGTTCAAGCATACATTCAGAAAACAAGAAGCATTGTCACCACATCAATATAATTAAACTAAGTTCAAGGATAAATTCGAAACTCATGTACTTCTTATTCTTTTGAATTAAAACATTTTTTCCATTTAAGAGAGGTGATTGATTCATAGGACATTCATAACTTTAAGACATAGTTACTACTACTAATGATCATGTAATGAAGACATAAACATAGATAAGCACATAACATAGAAAACGAAAAACAGAAGAAATAAGAACAAGGAATGAATCCACCTTAGTGATGGTGGCGTTTCCTTCTTGAGGAACCAATGATGTCCTTGAGCTCTTCTATGTCTCTTCCTTGTCTTTGTTGCTCCTCCTTCATTGCTTTTAGATCTTCTCTGATTTCATGAAGGATGATGGAGTGCTCTTGATGTTCCACCCTTAGTTGCTTCCAATAATTGTGTGGAAGAAAATGTATCCCCTGAGGTATCTCAGGGATCTCTTGATTTGCAGTCAAATGTTCTACCACTGAGCTATAGACCCTTGATGGAAGCTTTTGTCTTCCCTTTCCTCTTTCTAGAGGTTTCTCTGGCCTTAGGTGCCATCAATGGTTATGGAAAAAAAACAAAAAAGCTATGCTTTTACCACACCAAACTTAGAATGTTGCTCGCCCTCGAGCAAAAGAAGAAAGAATAGAAGAATAAGAAGAAGAAATGGAGGAGATGGATGGGAGTGTGTATTCGGCCATATGGGTGGGATTGGGTAGGAGAGAGATGTTGAATTTTGAAGGTAGTGGGTGTATGGATGTGAGTGGTAAATGGAAAACAGAAGGGATGATCATGAATGGAAAGAGAGATGATGAGGTAGGTGGGGATCCTGTGGGGTCCACTGATCCTGAGATGATCCTGTGGGGTCCACAGATCCTGAGGTGTCAAGGCATTTGCATCCCTGCACCAATTTAGGCATGTAAAATGCCCTTGCACACAACTCTGGGCGTTTAGCGCCAGGTTGGTGCCCATTTTGGGCGTTCAACGCCCATTTGCTGCCATTTCTGGCATTGAACGCCAGAACCATGCTTGTTCTGGGCGTTCAGCGCCAGGATGCTGCCCATTCTGGGCGTTCAGCGCCAGAACCATGCTCTGTTCTGGCGTTTGAACGCCAGACAGATGCTCCTCCAGGGTGTTATTTTTCTTCTACTGTTTTTGATTCCGTTTTCAATTTTTATTCTTATTTTGTGACTCCACATGATCATGAACCTATAAAGACATATAACTAAGAAAAATATAGTTAGATAAATAAAAATTGGGTTGCCTCCCAATAAGCGCTTCTTTAATGTCAATATCTTGACAGTGGGCTCTCATAGAGCCTTACAGATGTGCAGAGCTTTGTTGAGACTCTCCAACACCAAACTTAGAGTTTGGATATGGGAGTTCAACACCAAACTTAGAGTTTGGTTGTGGCCTCCCAACACCAAACTTAGAGTTTGACTGTGGGGGCTTTATTTGAATCTGCTTTGAGAGAAGCTTTTTCTGCTTCCTCTCCATGGTTGCAGAGAAAGATCCTTGAGTTTTAAACACAAGGGAGTCCTCATTCCATTGAAGGACTATTTCACCTCTGTCAACATCAATCACAGCTCTTGCTGTGGCCAGGAAAGGTCTTCCTAGGATGATGGATTCATCCTCTTCCTTTCCAGTATCCAGGACTATGAAATCAGCAGGGATGTAAAGGCCTTCAACCTTTACTAACACGTCCTCTACTTGTCCATAAGCTTGTTTTCTTGAATTGTCTGCCATCTCTAATGAGATTTTAGCAGCTTGCACCCCATAGATTCCCAGTTTCTCTATTACAGAGAGGGGCATGAGGTTTATCCCTGAACCAAGGTCACACAGAGCCTTAAAGATCATGGTGCCTATAGTACAAGGTATTATGAACTTTCCAGGATCCTGTCTCTTCTGAGGCAATGTCAGTTGATCCAGATCACTTAGTTCATTGATGAACAAGGGAGGTTCAACTTCCCAAGCATCAATGCCAAATAATTTGGCATTCAGCTTCATGATTGCACCAAGAAACTTGGTTGTTTGCTCTTCAGTAACATCCTCATTCTCTTCAGAAGAGGAATACTCATCAGAGCTCATGAATGGCATAAGGAGGTTCAATGGAATCTCTATGGTCTCTAGATGAGTCTCAGATTCCTTTGGTTCCTCAGAGGGAAGCTCCTTATTGATCACTGGACGTCCCAGGAGGTCTTCATCCTTAGGATTCACGTCCTCTCCTTCCCTTACAGGTTCGGCCATGGTGCTTATGTCAATGGCCTTGCACTCTCCTTTTGGATTCTCTTTTGTATTGCTTGGGAGAGTACTAAGAGGGATTTCAGTGATCCTTTTACTCAGCTGGCCCACTTGTGCTTCCAGATTTCTAATGGAAGATCTTGTTTCATTCATGAAACTTACAGTGGCCTTAGATAGATCAGACACTAAGTTTGTTAAATTAGAAGTATTTTGTTCAGAGTTCTCTGTCTGTTGCTGAGTGGATGATGGAAAAGGCTTGCTATTACTAAACCTGTTTCTTCCACCATTATTAAAGCCTTGTTGAGGCTTTTGATCCTTCCATGAGAAATTTGGATGATTTCTCCATGTTGAGTTATAGGTGTTTCCATAAGGTTCACCTAAGTAATTTACCTCTGCTATTGCAGGGTTCTCAGGATCATAAGCTTCTTCTTCAGGAGAAGCCTCTTGAGTACTGTTGGATGCAGCTTGCATTCCATTCAGACTCTGAGAAATCATATTGACTTGCTGAGTCAATATTTTATTCTGAGCCAATATGGCATTCAGAGTATCAACTTCAAGAACTCCTTTCTTCATAGGCGTCCCATTACTCATAGGATTCCTTTCAGAAGTGTACATGAACTGGTTATTAGCAACCATGTTAATGAGTTCTTGAGCTTTTGCAGGTATTTTCTTTAGGTGAATGGATTCACCTGCAGAAGTGTCCAGTGACATCTTTGATAGCTCAGATAAACCATCATAGAATATATCCAGGATGGTCCATTCTGAAAGCATGTCAGAAGGACACTTTTTGGTCAACTGTCTGTATATTTCTCATGCTTCATAGAGGGATTCACCTTCTTTCTGTCTGAAGGTTTGAACATCAGCTCTAAGCTTGCTCATCTTTTGAGGAGGAAAGTACTTGGCTAAGAAAGCCGTGACCAGCTTATCCCAAGAGTTCAGGCTGTCTTTGGGTTGAGAATCCAACCATAATCTAGCTCTGTCTCTTATAGCAAAAGGGAAAAGCATGAGCCTGTAGACTTCAGGATCTACTCCATTAGTCTTAACAGTATCACATATTTGCAAGAATTCAGTTAAGAACTGAAAAGGATCTTCAGATGGAAGTCCATGAAACTTGCAGTTCTGCTGCATCAGAGAAACTAATTGAGGTTTCAGCTCAAAGTTGTTTGCTCCAATGGCAGGAATAGAGATGCTTCTTCCATGTAAATTGGAATTAGGTGCAGTAAAGTCACCAAGCATCTTCCTTACATTATTATTATTTTTGGCTGCCATCTCCTCTTCCTGTTCGAAAATTTCTGAAAGGTTATCTCTGGATTGTTGTATTTTAGCTTCTCTTAGTTTCCTTTTCAGAGTTCTTTCAGGTTCTGGATCTGCTTCAACAAGAATGTTCTTGTCCTTGCTCCTGCTCATATGACAAAGAAGAGGGCACAGAAAAATAATAATAATAGAGATCCTTTATACCACAATATAGGGATCCCTGTGTAAGTAGAAGAAGAGGGGGAGACAAAGAATGTAATGTAATGGAAGAAACACAACTGTGAGGAGGGTTGAGATGTGAGATGAGATGTTAGTAAATGAATAAATAAATAGAATAAGATGGGAGAGGGAGAATTTTCGAAAAATATTTTTGAAAAAGAGTTAATGATTTTCGAAAATGGTTTTTGAAAAATGTTAGGTATTTTCGAAAATTTTTAAAATCAAAAATAAAAATAAGAATAATTAGTTAATAAAAAAGAAATTTTTGAAAAAGAGAGAAGATATTTTCGAAAATTAGAGAGAGAGAGAGTTAGTTAGGTAGTTTTGAAAAAGTTAAGAAACAAACAAAAAGTTAGTTAGTTGGTTGAAACAAATTTTGAAAAGATAAGAAGTTAGGAGGTTAGAAAAGATATTTTGAAACCAACTTTTTGAAAAAGGTAAGATAAGAAGATATTTTAGAAATTAGTTTTGAAAAAGATTTGATTTTTAAAATCTCATTTAATGACTTGATTCATAAGAAATCACAAGATATGATTCTAGAACTTAAAGTTTGAATCTTTCTTAACAAGCAAGTAACAAACTTCAAATTTTTTGAATCAAAACATTAATTGATTATGTTTTTTTCGAAAATTTGATATAAAAATAAGAAAAAGATTTTTGAAAAATATTTTTGGAATTTTCGAAAATAACTAAGAATTTTGAAAAAGATTTGATTTTTGAAAAAGATTTTGAAAAAGATAAGATTTTCAAATTGAAAATTTGATTTGACTCATAAGAAACAACTTGATTTTAAAAATTTTTGAAAAAGTCAACTCAAATTTTCGAATTTGATGAGAGAAAAAAGGGAAAGATATTTTTTTTTGTTTTTTGAATTTTTATGATGAGAGAGGAAAACACTAAAAAGATGCAATGCATGAAATTTTTAGATCAAAACATGTGATGCATGCAAGAATGCTATGAATGTCAAGATGAACACCAAGAACACTATGAAGATCATGATGAACATCAAGAACACATTGTTGAAAAATTTTTAATGCAAAGAAAACATGCAAGACACCAAACTTAGAATTCTTTAATGCTTAGACACTAAGAATTCAAGAATGCATATGAAAAACAATAAAAGACACAAAACAAAAAATCATCAAGATCAAACAAGAAGACTTACCAAGAACAACTTGAAGATCATGAAGAACACCATGAATGCATGAAATTTTCGAAAAATGCAAGATGCACATGCAAATGACACCAAACTTATGACATGACTCATGACTCAAACAAGAAACACAAAAAATGTTTTTGATTTTTATGATTTTCTAAATTTTTTTGGATTTTTTTTTCGAAAATTATATGAAAAAGAAAAATAAGGATTCCAAAATTTTTAATATGAATTCCAGGAATCTTATGCTCTTTAGTCTAAAGCTTCAGTCCAAGAATTAGACATGGCTCACTAGCCAGCCAAGCTTTCAATGAAAGCTCCAGTCCAAAACACTAGACATGGCCAATGGCCAGCCAAGCTTCAGCATTTAACATCAGAGTATATTGCTCTTGATAACAAATTGCTGCCTCAGTCCAAATAAATTTAGACATGGCTTTACAGCCAGCCAGGCTTCACATGCTTCATGAAACACTAGAATTCATTCTTAAAAATTCTGAAGAAAAATATATTTTTGAAAACATTTTCATTATTATTATTTTTTTTCGAAAACAAAGGAGAAAATTTTGAAAAATTTCTTGAAAAGAAAACAAAAAGAAAATTACCTAATCTGAGCAACAAGATGAACCGTTAGTTGTCCAAACTCGAACAATCCCCGGCAACGGCGCCAAAAACTTGGTGCACGAAATTGTGATGTCCAGGCTCAAACAATCCCTGGCAACGTGAGCAACTTGGTACGCGTAATCGTGATTACACTTTGATTATGGAAAATTCATGGCTCTTTCTTTCCCTGGCAATGGCGCCAAGAACATGGTGCCAATACCATGGTTCACAACTTCGATACAACTAACCAGCAAGTGTACTGGGTCGTCCAAGTAATACCTTACGTGAGTAAGGGTCGAATCCCACGGAGATTGTTGGTATGAAGCAAGCTATGGTCACCTTGCAAATCTCAGTTAGGCAGATATAAATTGATAATGGTGTTTTCAAATAATAATTAATAGAATAGGGATAGAAATACTTATGTAAATCACTGGTGGGAATTTCAGATAAGCGAATAGAGATGCTTTCGTTCCTCTAAATCTCTGCTTTCCTGCTATCTTCATCCAATCAGTCTTACCCCTTTCCATGGCTGGCTTTATGGAAGGGCATCACCGTTGTCAGTGGCTACATCCCCTCCTCTCAGTGAAAAATATGCTCACATGCTCTGTCACAGCACGGCTAATCATCTGTCGGTTCTCGATCATGCTGGAATAGGATTCACCCTCCTTTTGCGTCTGTCACTAACGCCCAGCACTCGCGAGTTTGAAGCTCGTCACAGTCATTCAATCATTGAATCCTACTCGGAATACCACAGACAAGGTTTAGACTTTCCGGATTCTCTTGAATGCCGCCATCATTCTAGCTTACGCCACGAAGATTCTGATTAAGAGATCTAAGAGATACTCATTCAATCTAATGTAGAACGGAGGTGGTTGTCAGGCACGCGTTCATAGGGAATGATGATGATTGTCACGTTCATCACATTCAGGTTGAGGTGCGAATGAATATCTTAGAAGCGAAATAAGATGAATTGAATAGAAAACAGTAGTACTTGCATTAATCTTTGAGGAACAGCAGAGCTCCACACCTTAATCTATGGAGTGTAGAAACTCTACCGTTGAAAATACATAAGTGAAAGGTCCAGGCATGGCCGAGATGGCCAGCCCCCTAAAACGTGATCAATAGATCAAAAGATAATCCAAAGATGTCTAATACAATAGTAAAAGGTCCTATTTATAATAAACTAGCTACTAGGGTTTACATGAGTAAGTAATTGATGCATAAATCCACTTCCGGGGCCCACTTGGTGTGTGTTTGGGCTGAGCTTGAGTGTTACACATGCAGAGGCCATTTGTGGAGTTGAACGCCAGGTTTTGATCCATTTTTGGCGTTCAACTCTGGTTTTGGATCCTTTTCTGGCGCTGGACGCCAGATTTAGGCAGAGAGCTGGCGTTGAACGCCAGTTTACGTCATCTATTCTTAGCCAAAGTATGAACTATTATATATTGCTGGAAAGCCCTGGATGTCTACTTTTCAACGCAATTGGAAGCGCACCATTTCGAGTTCTGTAGCTCCAGAAAATCCACTTTGAGTGCAGGGAGGTCAGAATCCAACAGCATCAGCAGTCCTTCTTCAACCTCTGAATCTGATTTCTGCTCAAGTCCCTCAATTTCAGCCAGAAAATACCTGAAATCACAGAAAAACACACAAACTCATAGTAAAGTCCAGAAATGTGAATTTAACATAAAAACTAATGAAAACATCCCTAAAAGTAACTAGATCCTACTAAAAACATACTAAAAATAATGCCAAAAAGCGTATAAATTATCTGCTCATCAATGCTAAAGCTTGACTGGCTATTAAGCCATGTCTAACCCTCAGATTGGAGCTTTAGACTAAGAGTACAAGATTCCTGGAATTCATATTAAAAAAAATTTTGGAATCCTTATTTTTCTTTTTCACATTAATTTTCAAAAAATCCAAAAAAAAATTATAAAATCATAAAAATCAAAAATATTTTGTGTTTCTTGTTTGAGTCTTGAGTCAATTTCAAGTTTGGTGTCAATTGCATTTTTTCTAAAAATTATTTGCATTTTTTCGAAAATTCATGCATTCATAGTGTTCTTCATGATCTTCAAGTTGTTCTTAGCCAGTCTCCTTGTTTGATCTTCATATTTTCTTGTTTTGTGTCTGTTCTTGTTTTTCATATGCATTTTTCGTTTGTTAGAGTCCAAGCATTAAAAATTTCTAAGTTTGGTGTCTTGCATGTTTTCTTTTCATCAAAAATTTTTCAAAAATATGTTCTTGATGTTCATCTTGACATTCAAAGTGTTCTTGGTGTTCATCTTGACATTCATAGCATTTTTGCATGCATTCATTGTTTTGATCTAAAAATTTTCATGCATTGAGTCTTTTTCATGTTTTTCTCTTTCTTCATTAAAAATTCAAAAATAAAAAAAATATCTTCCCCTTTTTCTCTCTTAAAATTTTGAAAATTAGATTTGACTTTTTTAAAAAATTTTTAAAAATTTAGTTGTTTCTTATGAGTCAAATCAAATTTTCAATTTAAAAATCTTATCTTTTTCAAAATCTTTTTCAAAATTCAAATCTTTTTCATTTTTCTTATTTATTTTCGAAAATTATAAAAATATTTTTCAAAAATATTTTTCTTAATTTTATCTCATAATTTTCGAAAATAACATCATCAATTAATGTTTCGATTCAAAAATTTCAAGTTTGTTACTTACTTGTTAAGAAAGATTCAAACTTTAAGTTCTAGAATCATATTTTGTGATTTCTTGTGAATCAAGTCATTAATTGTGATTTTAAAAATCAAATCTTTTTCAAAAACTAATTTCAATCATATCTTTTAAAAAATATCTTCTTATCTTATATTTTTCAAAAATTTGATTTTAAAATATCTTTTCTAACTTATTATCTTCTTATCTTTTCAAAATTGATTTTCAAAATTTGTTTCAACTAACTAACTAACTTTTGTTTGTTTCTTATATTTTTCAAAACTACCTAACTAACTATCTCTCTCTAATTTTCGAAAACCCCTTCCCTTTTTTTCAAAATTTCTTTTTAATTAACTAATTATTTTAATTTTTTATTTTAATTTTCGAAAATTACTAACCTTTTTCAAAAACTATTTTCGAAAATCACTAACTCTTTTTCAAAAATAATTTTCGAAAATTCCCTTTCTCTCTCATCTCCTTCTATTTATTTATTCATCTACTAACACTTCTCTTCATCTCACATCTCTGCTCTCCTCACCCTTGTGTTTCTTTCCTTACATTACATTCTTTTCTTCTTCTTTTCTTCTACTCACACAGGGACTTCTATACTGTGGTAAAAAGGATCCCTATTATTATTATTTTTCTGTTCCCTCTTTTTCATATGAGCAGGAGCAAGGACAAGAATATTCTTGTTGAAGCAGATCCAGAACTTGAAAGGACTCTGAAGAGAAAACTAAGAGAAGCTAAATTACAATAATCCAGCAAGCACCTTTCAGAAATTTTCGAACAGGAAGAGGAGATGGCAGCCGAAAATAATAATAATGCAATGAGGATGCTTGGTGACTTTACTGCACCTAATTCCAATTTACATGGAAGAAGCATCTCCATCCCCACCATTGGAGCAAACAATTTTGAGCTGAAACCTCAATTAGTTTCTCTGATGCAGCAGAACTGCAAGTTCCATGGACTTCCATCTGAAGATCCTTTTCAGTTCTTAACTGAATTCTTGCAGATCTGTGATACTGTTAAGACTAATGGAGTAGATCCTGAAGTCTACAGGCTCATGCTTTTCCCTTTTGCTGTAAGAGACAGAGCTAGAGTGTGGTTGGACTCTCAACCCAAAGATAGCCTGAACTCTTGGGATAAGCTGGTCACGGCTTTCTTAGCCAAGTTCTTTCCTCCTCAAAAGTTTAGTAAGCTTAGAGTGGATGTTCAAACCTTCAAACAGAAAGAAGGTGAATCCCTCTATGAAGCTTGGGAGAGATACAAGCAACTGACCAAAAAGTGTCCTTCTGACATGCTTTCAGAATGGACCATCCTGGATATATTCTATGATGGTCTGTCTGAATTAGCTAAGATGTCATTGGATACTTCTGCAGGTGGATCCATTCACCTAAAGAAAACGCCTGCAGAAGCTCAAGAACTCATTGACATGGTTGCTAATAACCAGTTCATGCACACTTCTGAGAGGAATCCTGTGAGTAATGGGATGCCTCAGAAGAAGGGAGTTCTTGAAATTGATACTCTGAATGCCATATTGGCTCAGAATAAAATATTGACTCAGCAACTCAATATGATTTCTCAGAGTCTGAATGGAATGCAAGCTGCACCCAACAGTACTCAAGAGGCGCCTTCTGAAGAAGATGCCTATGATCCTGAGAACCCTGCAATAGCAGAGGTAAATTACATGGGTGAACCATATGGAAACACCTATAATCCCTCATGGAGAAATCACCCAAATCTCTCATGGAAGGATCAACAAAAGCCTCAACAAGGCTTTAATAATGGTGGAAGAAACAGGTTTGGCAATAGCAAGCCTTTTCCATCATCCACTCAGCAACAGACAGAGAACTCTGAACAAAATACTTCTAATTTAGCAAACTTAGTCTCTGATCTATCTAAGGCCACTGTGAGTTTCATGAATGAAACAAGGTCCTCCATTAGAAATTTGGAAGCACAAGTGGTCCACCTGAGTAAAAGAGTCACTAAAATCCCTCCTAGTACTCTCCCAAGCAATATAGAAGAAAATCCAAAAGGAGAGTGCAAGGCCATTGAAATGACCATCGTGGCCGAAACCACAAAAGAGGAGGAGGATGTGAATCTTAAGGAGGAAGACCTCCTGGGGCGTTCAGTGATCAATAAGGAGTTTCCCTCTGAGGAACCAAAGGAATCTGAGAGTCAACTAGAGACCATAAAGATTCCATTAAACCTCCTTGTGCCATTCATGAGCTCTGATGAGTATTCCTCTTCTGAAGAGAATGAGGATGTTACTAAGGAGAAAGTTACCAAGAAGCTGAATGCCAAATTATTTGGTATTGAGACTTGGGAAGATGAACCTCCCTTGTTCACCAATGAACTAAGTGATCTGGATCAACTGACATTGCCTCAGAAGAAACAGGATCCTGGAAAGTTCATAATACCTTGTACCATAGGCACCATGATCTTTGAAAAGGCTCTGTGTGACCTTGGTTCAGGGATAAACCTCATGCCCCTCTCTGTAATAGAGAAACTGGGAATCTTTGGGGTACAAGTTGCTAAAATCTCATTAGAGATGGCAGACAATTCAAGAAAACAGGCTTATGGACAAGTAGAGGACATATTAGTAAAGGTTGAAGGCCTTTACATCCCTGCTGATTTTATAATCCTAGACACTGGGAAGGATGAGGATGAATCCATCATCCTTGGAAGACCCTTCCTAGCCACATCAAGAGCTGTGATTGATGTTGACAGAGGTGAACTAGTCCTTCAATTGAATGAGGACTCCCTTGTGTCTACAACTCAAGGTTATCCCTCTGTAAACATGGAAAAGAGGCACAGTAAGCTTCTCTCAAAACAGAGTCAACCAGAGCCCCCACAGTCAAACTCTAAGTTTGGTGTTGAACTTCCATATCCAAACTCTAAGTTTGGTGTTGGGGAGTCTCAACAATGCTATGAACATCTGTGAGGCTCCATGAGAGCCAACTGTCAAGCTATTGACATTAAAGAAGCGCTTGTTGGGAGGCAACCCAATTTTTATTTATCTAATTTTATTTTTATTGTTATTTCATGTTTTATTAGGTTCATGATCATGTGGAGTCACAAAATAAATGAAAAAATTGAAAACGGAATCAAAAATAGCAGAAGAAAAATCACACCCTAGAGGAGGATCTCACTGGCGTTTAAAAGCCAGTAAAGAGCATCTGTCTGGCGTTCAACGCCAGAACAGAGCATGTTTCTGGCGTTCAACGCCAGAAACAAGCAGCATCCTGGCATTCAGATGCCAGAAATGCACAGTAAAGAAGAGCTGGCGCTGAACGCCAGAAACAAGCATTTGGCTGGCGTTCAACGCCAGAAATATGCTGCATCTGGGCGTTGAACGCCCAGAATAAGTATCAGTTCAGCGTTTAAACGCCAGAATTGCATGCAAAGGCATTTTACATGCCTAATTAGTGCAGGGATGCAATTCCTTGGCACCTCAGGATCTGTGGACCCCACATGATCATCTCAGCATCCGTGGACCCCACAGGATCCCCACCTACCACCACTCACTCTCTTCCCTCTTCTCAATGTTCATCCTCTCTTCCCAATAAACACTCTTACCCAAAACTCTTCACCAATCACCTCAATCTCTCTTCCCTATCACCACTTCACCACTCACATCCAACCACTCTTCCCCATAAACCTACCTCATAAACCCCACCTACCTTCAAAATTCAAAATGAATTTCCCACCCAAAACCCACCCTTATGGCCGAACCTTACCCCCCTCCCTTCCCTATATATAGCCCTCCATTCTTCCTCATTTTCACACAACACAACCCTCTCTTTTCTTCTTGGCCGAATACACCTCTCCCTCCTCTCCTCCATATTTTCTTCTTCTTCATCTATTCTTTCTTCTCTTGCTCGAGGGCGAGCAATATTCTAAGTTTGGTGTGGTAAAAGCATAAGCTTTTTGTTTTTCCATTACCATTGATGGCACCCAAGACCGGAGAATCCTCTAGAAAAGGGAAAGGGAAGACAAAAGCTTTCACCTCCGAGTCATGGGAGATGGAAAGATTCATCTCCAAAGCTCATCAAGACCACTTCTATGAAGTTGTGGCCAAGAAGAAGGTGATCCCCGAGGTCCCTTTCAAACTCAAGAGAAATGAGTATCCGGAGATCCGACATGAGATCCATAGAAGAGGTTGGGAAGTTCTAACAAACCCCATCCAACAAGTCAGAATTCTAATGGTTCAAGAGTTCTATGCTAATGCATGGATCACAAGGAACCATGATCAAAGTAAGAACCTGAACCCAAAGAATTACCTCACCATGGTTCGGGGGAATTACTTAGATTTTAGTCCAGAAAATGTAAGGTTGGCGTTCAACTTGCCAATGATGGAAGAGAACGCACGCCCCTACACAAGGAGAGTCAACTTTGATCAAAGGTTGGACCAAGTCCTCATGGACATATGTGTGGAAGGAGCTCAATGGAAGATTGACTCAAAAGGCAAACCGGTTCAACTGAGAAGAGAAGACTGGACTTTAAGCCTATAGCTAAAGGATGGTTGGAGTTCATTCAACGCTCAATCATTCCCACTAGCAACCGGTCTGAAGTTACTATAGACCGGGCCATCATGATCCATAGCATCATGATTGGAGAAGAGATGGAGGTTCATGAGATTATACCTCAAGAACTCTACAAGGTGGCTGACAAGTCCTCCACTATGGCAAGGTTAGCTTTTCCTCACCTCATTTGCCATCTATGCAATTCGGCTGGGATTGACATAGAAGGAGACATTCCCATTGAGGAAGAGAAGCCCATCACTAAGAAAAGGATGGAGCAAACAAGAGAGCCCATTCATGGAGCTCAAGAGACGCATGAAGCTCATCACCATGAGATCCCGGAGATGCCTCAAGTGCATTTTCCTCCACAAAACTATTGGGAGCAAATCAACACCTCCCTAGGAGAATTAAGTTCCAACATGGGACAATTAAGGGTGGAACATCAAGAGCACTCCATCATCCTTCATGAAATTAGAGAAGATCAAAAAGCAATGAGGGAGGAGCAACAAAGACAAGGAAGAGACATAGAAGAGCTCAAGGACATCATTGGTTCCTCAAGAAGGAAACACCACCATCACTAAGGTGGATTCATTCCTTGTTCTTAAATTCTCTGTTTTTCGTTTTCTTTATGATTAAGTGCTTATCCATGTTTGTGTCTTATTACATGATCATTAGTATTTAGTAACTATGTCTTAAAGTTATGAATGTCCTATGAATCCATCACATCTCTTAAATGAAAAATGTTTTAATTCAAAAGAACAAGAAGTACATGAGTTTCGAATTTATCCTTGAACTTAGTTTAATTATATTGATGTGGTGACAATGCTTCTTGTTTTCTGAATGAATGCTTGAACAGTGCATATGTCTTTTGAAGTTGTTGTTTAAGAATGTTAAATATGTTAGCTCTTGAAAGAATGATGACAAGGAGACATGTTATTTGATAATCTGAAAAATCATAAAAATGATTCTTGAAGCAAGAAAAAGCAGTGAATACAAAGCTTGCAGAAAAAAAAAAAGAAAAAAGGCGAAAAAAATAGAAAAAGAAAAAGCAAGCAGAAAAAGCCAAAAGCTCTTAAAACCAAGAGGCAAGAGCAAAAAGCCAGTAACCCTTAAAACCAAAAGGCAAGGGCAATAAAAAGGATCCCAAGGCTTTGAGCATCAGTGGATAGGAGGGCCTAAAGGAATAAAATCCCGGCCTAAGCGGCTAAACCAAGCTATCCCTAACCATGTGCTTGTGGCGTGAAGGTGTCAAGTGAAAACTTGAGACTGAGCGGTTAAAGTCAAGGTCCAAAGCAAAAGAAGAGTGTGGTTAAGAACCCTGGACACCTCTAATTGGGGACTTTAGCAAAGCTGAGTCACAATCTGAAAAGGTTCACCCAATTATGTGTCTGTGGCATTTATGTATCCGGTGGTAATACTGGAAAACAAAGTGCTTAGTGCCACGGCCAAGACTCATAAAGTAGCTGTGTTCAAGAATCAACATACTGAACTAGGAGAATCAATAACACTATCTGAACTCTAAGTTCCTATAGATGCCAATCATTCTGAACCTCAATGGATAAAGTGAGATGCCAAAACTATTCAAGAGGCAAAAAGCTACAAGTCCCGCTCATCTGATTGGAGCTATGTTTCATTGATAGTTTGGAATTTATAGTATATTCGCTTCTTTTTATCCTACTTGATTTTCAGTTGCTTGGGGACAAGCAACAATTTAAGTTTGGTGTTGTGATGAGCGGATAATTTATACGCTTTTTGGCATTGTTTTTAGTATGTTTTTAGTAGGATCTAGTTACCTTTAGGGATGTTTTTATTAGTTTTTATGCTAAATTCACATTTCTGGACTTTACTATGAGTTTTTGTGTTTTTCTGTGATTTCAGGTATTTTCTGGCTGAAATTGAGGGACTTGAGCAAAAATCAGATTCAGAGGTTGAAGAAGGACTGCTGATGCTGTTGGATTCTGACCTCCCTGCACTCAAAATGGATTTTCTGGAGCTACAAAACTCAAAATGGCGCGCTTCCAATTGCGTTGGAAGGTAGACATCCAGGGCTTTCCAGAAATATATAATAGTCCATACTCTGACCGAGTTTAGATGATGTAAAAGGGCGTTGAACGCCAGTTCTACGCTGCTGTCTGGAGTTAAACGCCAGAAACACGTCACGGACCAGAGTTGAACGCCAGAAATACGTTACAACCTGGCTTTCAACTCCAGAAAGAGCCTCTACACGTGTAACATTCAAGCTCAGCCCAAGCACACACCAAGTGGGCCCCAGAAGTGGATTTATGCATCAATTACTTACTTCTGTAAACCCTAGTAACTAGTTTATTATAAATACGACTTTTTACTATTGTATTAGACATCTTATGATTTTTAGTTCATCTTAGAATCATATTGATCACGTTTGGGGGCTGGCCATTCGGCCATGCCTGGACCTTCATCACTTATGTATTTTCAAACGGTAGAGTTTCTGCACTCCATAGATTAAGGTGTGGAGCTCTGCTGTTCCTCATGAATTAATGCAAAGTACTACCGTTTTCTATTTAATTCAACTTATTCCGCTTCTAAGATATTCATTCGCACTTCAACATGAATGTGATGAACGTGACAATCATCATCATTCCCCCACGAACGCGTGCCTGACAACCACTTCCGTTCCACCTTAGATTGAATGATTATCTCTTGGATCTCTTAATCAGAATCTTCGTGATATAAGCTAGATTGATGGCGGCATTCATGAGAATCCGTCTGTGGTATTCCGAGTAGGATTCTGGGATTGAATGACTGTGACGAACTTCAAACTCGCGAGTGCTGGGCGTAGTGACAGACGCAAAAGGAGGGTGAATCCTATTCCAGTATGATCGAGAACCTCAGATGATTAGCCGTGCTGTGACAGAGCATTTGGACCATTTTCACAAGAGGATAGGATGCAGCCATTGACCACAGTGATGCCTCTAGACGATTAGCCATGCAGTGACAGCGCATCGGACCATTTTCCAGAGAGGATGAAAAGTAGCCATTGACAATGGTGATGTCCTTACATAAAGCCAGCCATAGAAAGGAGTAGGACTGATTGGATGAAGACAGTAGGAAAGCAGAAGTTCAGAGGGACGAAAGCATCTCTATACCTTTATCTGAAATTCTCACCAATGATATACATAAGTATTTCTATCCTTATTTTCTGTCTATTTATTATTTATTTTCGAAAACTCCATAATCAATTATTATCCGCCTGACTGAGATTTACAAGATGACCATAGCTTGCTTCATACGAACAATCTCTGTGGGATCGACCCTTACTCACGTAAGGTTTATTACTTAGACGACCCAGTGCACTTGCTGGTTAGTTGTATCGAAGTTGTGAATGAAAAACGATTTATTAAGACGTGCGTACAGAGTTTCTGGTGCCGTTGCTTGAGATCACAATTTCGTGCACCAGAGAACATGCATCAAGGATGGAACAGTCAAAGTTGGAAGGAGCCTCAAGCTTATGATCATCCCTCTTGGCAACAACCTCCACCAATGTACGATAAGCAAGAACCATACCATGATGCATACCAATCCAATGGCTATTGGTGCGCACGAATCCCCACACTTCATACACTGAACCAGCAAGTACACTGGGTCGTTCAAGTAATACCTGAGTGAGTTAGGGTCGATCCCACGAGGATTGTGATTTGAAGCAAGCTATGATTATCTTGCAGATCTTATTCAGGCAGATAGAAGAGTTGTTGGATTTGTTCAAACGCACAAAATTGGAATAAAATGGAATTACTAGGTTTGATTATAATCAGTGATAAGAAGATGGTTAAGGCTTGAAGATGCTTTGTTCTTCTGATAACTCTGGTTTTACTGTCTTTTTCAACTATGAATTATTTCTTCTATGGCAGGCTGTATGTGATCAACGCTAGTTGAAAGGTCGCCAATGCTCCTCCAGATCTGAACCCCAGGGTTAGTGTGGATCCATTCTGATTGAGGCTGAAGCTCCTGCAGTCCATTCTCCTTAATGATCCTACTCAAAATGCCACAGACAAGGTCAAATCTTCCGAATCAGAGAATACTGCACCTTTGGGTTTTAGCCTCTACCTCAAAGACTCTATTCTCCCCATACCTCCACTGAACTGATGTCTCGAGAAGTTCCCAACGAAGTCGTGGATTAGGCGTCTAAGAGATGTATAATCAAGCTGGTGGTTCATCATTGTCCGATGAAAAAAACACTCTGAATCCATGTAGAATTTGATAACCTTATGCCAGTTCAATGCATTCATATTGATGAAGAACGAAGATACATCTTAGAATAGAGAATAAAACACGGATTGAAATAGAACAGTAATACTTTTATTAATCCATAAAACTCAGCAGGACTCCTCCCCTCAACCTAGGAGGTTTAAAAACTCATACTGGTAGAAAATACAATGATAAATGTGTAAAGTGTGTGTCCTCCCCTTGATGAGAGGTGTAAAAATCTTTAAATAGTAAACTAATGACTAAGGATTACATTAAGAATGGTAAAACAGTCTTTTAGTGCTAAAATCCACTTCTAGGGCCCACTTGGTGAGTGTTTGGGCTGATCTTGATTGAGATCCACGTGATAGGAGGCCTCTAGGGCATTGAACACTGGCTAGGGGGTCATTTATGGGTGTTGGACACTGGTCTCTTCTCCTTTGGGCGCTAGACGCCAGAATAGGACAGGAGGCTGGCGTTAGATGCCAATTTTGAGCCTTAAATTCTGAAGCAAAGCAAAAACTATTATACATTGCTGGAAAGCTCTGAATGTTAGCTTTCCATAGCTGTTGAGAATGCTCCATTTGGACTTTGGTAGCTCCAGAAAAGCTCTTTCGAGTGCAAGGAGGTCAGATCCGGATAGCATCTGCAGTGGTTTCTCTATCTCTGAATCAGACTTTTGTTCCAGCTCCTCAATTTCAGCCAGAAAATACCTGAAATTGCTCCAAAACACACAAACTCAAAGTAGAATCCAAAAATGTGAATTTTACACTAAAACCTATGAAAACTTAATACAATTTAAACAAAACATGCTAAAAACTATATGAAAATGATGCCAAAAAGCGTATAAAATATCTGCTCATCACAACACCAAACTTAAACTGTTGCTTGTCCCCAAGCAACTAAAAACATAGTAGGATAAAAAGAAGAGTAAGATACAATAAATCTCAGAGTTTCCAATGAAGCTCAGTTTCAATTAGATGAGCGGGAGTTAGTAGCTTTTTGCTTCTGAATAGTTTTGGCATCTCACTATCCATTGAAATTAAAAAATGTTGGTCTCTTTAGGAACTTAGAATCCAGATGATATTATTGACTCTCCTGGTTCAGTTCTTTTTTATTTTTGATCACATCTTTTTAGAGTCTTGGCCGTGATCCTAAGCACTTTGTTTTTCAGTATTACCACCGGATACATAAATGTTACAGACACCTTAACTGGGTGAACCCTTTCGGATTGTGATTCAGCTTTGCTAGAATCCCCATATAGAGGTGTCTAGAGTTCTTAAGCACACTCTTAGTATCTTTGGATCCTTTTACCTTTACCCTTGCCTTTTGGTTTAAAGGGTTATTGGCTTTTTGCTTTTGCCTTTTGGTTTAAAGAGCTATTGGCTTTTTTTGCTTTTTATTTATTTTTTTGGCATTTTTTTTGCATGCATATGTATTTTTTTCTTTTTTTGATTTTTTCTGATTACTAATAATACTTTTTCTTTTTCATCATTCTTTCAAGAGCCAACATTCTTAATTTCAACTTCAAATATACACTGTTTATTCATACATTTAGAAAACAAAAGCAATGCTACCACATCAAAATAATTGAACTATTCTTATTATGTAACTTGAAATTCATGTATCTCACAATTTTTTTCAATTAAAATTTTCTTTTAAGTAAGGTGAGCGACATATGGAATATTTTATAACTTTAAGACATAGATAGAAATGATCATGCAAAAAAAACAAGAGAACAGACAATAAAACATACAGAAAACAGAAAAATAACATAAGAAAAGTTGATTAAGAGAATGAATCCACCTTAATGGTGGCGGCTAGTGCTCCTCCTTGAGGATCCAATGTAGTGCTTGGTCTCTTCAATGTCACTCCTTTGTCTTTGTTGTTCTTCCCTTATAGCCCTTTGATCTTCTCTAATTTCATTGAGGGTGGTGGAATGCTCTTGATGCTCCATCCTCAACTGATTCATGTTAGAGCTTAATTCTCCCACAGAAGTATGCCATTGATCCCAATAGCTTTGAGGAGGAAAATACATCATTTGAGGCATCTCAGAGATCTCATGCTGAGGCAGCTGCACAGGCTCATGTGCATGCTCTCTAGTTTGCTCCATCCTCTTTTTAGTCATGGGCTTATCCTCCTCAATGAGGATGTCTCCTTCTATGACAATTCCAGCTGAATTGCATAGGTGACATATGAGGTGAGGGAATGCCAACCTTGCTTTGGTGGATGGCTTTTCAGCTATCTTGTACAGTTCTTGAGGAATCACCTCATGTACTTCCACTACCTTACTCCCAATCATGATGCAATGAATCATGATGGCTATGTCAATGGTCACTTCTGACCAATTGCTAGTAGGGATGATAGAGCGTTGGATGAATTCCAACCATCCTCTAGCTACAGGCTTGAGGTCAAGCCTTCTTAGTTGAGTAGGCTTGCCTTGGGAATCCCTTTTCCACTTGCTCCTTCCAAGCAGATGTTTGAGAGCACTTGATCCAGTCTTTGATCAAAATTGACTCTCTTAGTATAAGGATATGGGTCTCCTTGCATCAGAGGCAAGTTGAACGCCAACCTCACACTTTCTGGGCTAAAATCTAAGATTCTCCCTCGGACCATGGTGCTCCAATTCTTGGGATTTGGGTTCACACTAATGTCATGGTTTTTTGTGACCCATGAATTCGCATAGAACTCTTACACCATTAAGATCCCAACCTCTTGGATGGGATTGGTTAGGACTTCATAACCTCTTCTCCGGATCTTTCGTCGGATTTCGGATATTCATTCTTCTTAAGCCTGAAAGGAACCTCAAGGATCATCTTTTTCTCAGCCACTACTTCATAGAAGTGGTCTTGGTGGGCTTTGGTGATGAATCTCTCCATCTCCCAAGATTTGGAGGTGGCATCTACTGCCTTTCCTTTCCTCTTTCTAGAGGGTTCTCCAACCTTGGGTGCCATAAGTGGTAATAGAAAGCAAAAAGCAACGCTTTTCCCACACCAAACTTAAAAGCTTTGCCCGTCCTCGAGCAAAAATAAATAAAAGAGAAGAATAGAATAGAAGAAGAAAAAAATAGATGGAGATGGAGGAAGAAGGCAATTCGGCCAAGGGGGTTTGGTTGTGTATGAAAGGTGTATATATGAAGGGTTAGAATGAGGGGTATTTATAGGAGTGGGCTAGGGTTGGGTTGGGTTCGGTGATGGGTGGGGTAATTGGGAGAAAAATTTGATTTTGAAGTGGGTGGGAGTTGATAGGAGTTTTGATGGTTTTGGGAAAGTGATATGGATGTGAATGGGCTAGGATTTATAGGGAAGAGTGTATGGGAAAGTGTGAAAGAAAGAGGGAAGAAGTGAGGTAGGTAAAGATGCTTTGGAACCCACTGGTCCTGAGAGGTTAGGGAATTCAGATTCCCTGCTCTCTGCATTGGCATTGAACGCCCAGGGTCTGCTCCCTGGCTGGCGTTTAACGCCAGATGCTACTGTCATTTGGGACGTTGAACGTCCAGCCAGTGCTCCCTAGCTGGCGTTTAATGCGAGCAACACTCCATCCAGAGTGTTCTGTTTTTACTGCTGAACCTTTCCGTCTCTGTTCTGACTGCTACACATGACCATGAACCTAAAGAAATTTCTTTAAAGAAAAACAAAATTAAAAGAAATGGAAATAATTAATTAGGGTTGGGTTGTCTCCCAACAAGCGCTCCTTTAACGTCACTAGCTTGACGGTTAGCTCCTTACGGAGAATGATATGGGCTTAGAATTTTGCCTATTACAATGAACTTTCTTTCTGTCTTCTCATGGATGAGCTCCACATGCTCTAGGGACAGGACACAACGCACTGTATGTGGGTAGACTGGCTTCTTCGTGAAGACAATTCTCATGCCAGGTGAGAGGTCTTCGGTGGGGACTTTCTTGTCCCTCCAGCCTTTAGGTACTTTCTTCCTAGTACCTTTGTTCTCAGTGCTTGTTAATGGTTGCCCAACACCAAACTTAGAATTGATGTTTAGGGGCTTAGTACAGCTGTGCACTAAAAGAGATGATTGGAACACTAAGTGTTGCACAGTTATCTCTCTTTTCTCAGAGGGAGAGTTGGAGTGAGGCATCTTAAACAAGATATGATCCTCCTCTAGTTGTAGAATCAGTTCTCCTTTTGCTACATCAATGATTGCACGAATCCCCACACTTCGTACACTGAACCAGTAAGTGCACTTGGTCGTCCAAGTAATACCTGAGTGAGTTATGATCGATCCCACGAGAATTGTAATTTGAAGCAACCTATGGTTATCTTGCAGATCTTAGTCAGTCGGATAGAAGAGTTGTTGGATTTATTTAAATGCATAAAATTGGAATAAAATGGAATTACTAGGTTTGATTATAATCAGTGATAAGAAGATGGTTAAGGCATGAAGATGCTTTATTTTTCTGGATAACTCTGGTTTTACTGTCTTCTTCAACTGTAAATGATTTCTTCTATGGCAGGCTGTATGTGATCAAGGCCGGTTGAGAGGTCACCAATGCTCCTCCAGATCTAAACCCCAGGGTTGGTGTGAATCCATTCTGATTGAGGGTGAAGCTCCTTGGTGCACGAAATTGTGATCATCAACAATGGCGCCAAAGGACTTGGAGCTCTTAAACATGAATCACACTTTGTCACAATTCCGCACAACTAACCAGCAAGTGCACTGGGTCGTCCAAGTAATAAACCTTACATGAGTAAGGGTCGATCCCACGGAGACTGTCGGCTTGAAGCAAGCTATGGTCACCTTGTAAATCTCAGTCAGGCTAATTCATATGGTGATGGAGAATTGATAATTAAAAGATAAATAAAACATAAAATAAAGATAGAGATACTTATGTAATTCTTTGGTTGGAATTTCAGATAAGCGTATGAAGATGCTTTGTTCCTCCTGAACCTCTGCTTTTCTATTGCCTTCTTCCAATCATTCATACTCCTTTCCATGGCAAGCTTTATGTTGGGCATCACCATTGTCAATGGATACTTCTCGTCCTCTCAGTAAAAATGTTCCAAATGCGCTGTCACCGCATGGCTAATCATCTGTCGGTTCTCGATCATGTTGGAATAGGATCCATTGATCCTTTTGCGTCTGTCACACGCCCAACAATCGCGAGTTTGAAGCTCGTCACAGCCATCCCTTCCCAGATCCTACTCAGAATACCACAGACAACGTTTAGACGTTCTGGATCTCAGGAATGGCCGCCAATAATTCTAGCCTATACCACAAAGGTTCCAATCTTAGATTAGAAACCCAAGAGATACACATTCAAGCTTGTTTGCATGTAGAACGGAAGTGGTTGTCAGTCACGCGTTCATAGGTGAGAATGGTGATAAGTGTCACATAATCATCACATTCATCATGTTCTTGGGTGCAAATGAATATCTTAGAGAAGAAATAGACTTGAGTTGAATAGAAAAACAATATTACTTTGTATTAATTCATGAAGAACAGCAGAGCTCCACACCTTAATCTATGGTGTGTAGAAACTCCACCGTTGAAAATACATAAGAACAAGGTCTAGGCATGGCCGAATGGCCAGCCTCCAAACGTGTCTAAGATAGCATAAGACTTATCAAAGATCCCAAGTATGAAAATACAATGGCAAAAGGTCCTATTTATAGAAAACTAGTAGCCTAGGGTTACAGAGATGAGTAATTAATGCAGAAATCTTTCTCCGGGCCCACTTGGTGTGTGCTTGGGCTGAGCATTGAAGCTTCCATGTGTAGAGACTTTTCTTGGAGTTAAACGCCAGCTTTTGTGCCAGTTTGGGCGTTTAACTCCAGCTTTTGTGCCAGTTTTGGAGTTAAACGCCAGAATTCTTGAGCTGACTTGGAACGCCTGTTTGGGCCATCAAATCTTGGGCAAAGTATAGACTATTATATATTGCTGGAAAGCCCAGGATATCGACTTTCCAAAGCAATTGATAGCGCGCCAATTGGGCTTCTGTAGCTCCAGAAAATCCACTTTGAGTGCAGGGAGGTCAGAATCCAACAGCATCTGTAGTCCTTTTTCAGCCTCTGAATTAGATTTTTGCTCAGGTCCCTCAATTTCAGCCAGAAAATATCTGAAATTACAGAAAAACACACAAACTCATAGTAAAGTCCAGAAGAGTGATTTTTATTTAAAAACTAATAAAAACATAATAAAAACTAACTAAAATATACTAAAAAGATACTAAAAACAATGCCAAAAAGCGTATAAATTATCCGCTCATCACAACACCAAACTTAAATTTTTGCTTGTCCCCAAGAAACTGAAGATCATATAGGATAAAAAGAATATAATGTACAATGAATTCAAAAAACATCTATGAAGATCGGTATTAATTAGATGAGTGGGGCTTTTAGCTTTTTGCTTCTGAACAGTTTTGGCATCTCACTTTACCCTTTGAAGTTTAGAATGATTGGCATCTATAGGAACTCACAATCCAAATAGTGTTACTGATTCTCCTAGTTAAGTATGTTGATTCTTGAACACAGCTACTTTATGAGTCTTGACCGTGACCCAAAGCATTTTGTTTTCCAGTATTACCACCGGATACATAAATGCCACAGTCACATAACTGGGTGAACCTTTTCAAATTGTGACTCAGCTTTGCTAGAGTCCCTATTTAGAGGTGTCCAGAGCTCTTAAGCACACTCTTTTTGCTTTTGGACCACGACTTTAACCACTCAGTCTCAAGGTTTCACTTGACACCTTCACGCCACAAGCACATGGTTAGGGACAGCTTGGTTTAGCTGCTTAGGCCAGGAATTTATTCCTGTGGGCCCTCCTATCCACTGATGCTCAAAGCCTTGGATCCCTTTTTATCACCCTTGCCTTTTGGTTTAAAGGGGTATTGGCTTTTTCTGCTTGCTTTTCTTTTTCTTTCTTTTTCTTTTCTCTCTCTTTTTTTTTCGCATATATCCTTTTTTCTGCAAGCTTTTTACTGCTTTTTCTTGCTTCAAGAATCAATTTTATGATTTTTCAGATCATCAGATAACATTTCTCCTTTTCCCATCATTCTTTCAAGAGCCAACAATTTTAACATTCATAAACAACAAATTCAAAAATATGAACTGTTCAAGCATTCATTCAGAAAAATAATAGTATTGCCACCACATCAAAATAACTAAACTGTTTTAAAATTTGAAATTCATGCACTTCTTTTTCTTTTTCAATTAAAAAAAAAAACATTTTTCAATTAAGAAAGGTGATGGATTCATTTTCATAGCTTCAAGGCATAGACACTAAGACACTAATGATCATGTAATAAAGACACAAACATAAATAAACATAAAGCATAATTTTCGAAAAACAGAAAATAAAGAACAAGGAAATTAAAGAACGGGTCCACCTTAGTGATGGCGGCTTGTTCTTCCTCTTGAAGATCTAATGGAGTGCTTGAGCTCGTCAATGTCTCTTCCTTGCCTTTGTTGCTCCTCTCTCATGGTTCTTTGGTCTTCTCTAATTTCATGGAGCAGGATGGAATGCTCTTGGTGCTCCACCCTTAGTTGTCCCATGTTGGAGCTTAATTCTCCTAGGGAGGTATTGATTTGCTACCAATAGTTTTGTGGAGGAAAATGTATCCCTTGAGGCATCTCAGGGATTTCATGATGAGGAGTTTCCTCATGCTCTTGGTGAGGTTCTCTCACTTGATCCATCCTTTTCTTGGTGATGGGCTTATCCTCATCAATGAGGATGTCTTCCTCTATGTCAATTCCAGCTGAATTGTAGAGGTGACAAATGAGTTGAGGGAAGGCTAACCTTGCCATAGTAGAGGACTTGTCCGCCACCTTGTAGAGTTCTTGGGATATAACCTCATGAACTTCTACTTCCTCTCTAATCATGATGCTATGAATCATGATAGCCCGGTCTATAGTAACTTCAGACCGGTTGCTAGTAGGAATGACTGAGCATTGGATGAACTCCAACCATCCCCTAGCCACGGGCTTGAGGTCATGCCTTCTTAGTTGAACCGGCTTCCCTCTTGAATCTCTCTTCCATTGAGCGCCCTCTTCACATATGTCCATGAGGACTTGGTCCAACCTTTGATCAAAGTTGACCCTTCTAGTGTATGGGTGTGCATCTCCTTGCATCATGGGCAAGTTGAATGCCAACCTTACATTCTCCGGACTAAAATCTAAGCATTTCCCCCGAACCATTGTAAGCCAATTCTTTGGGTCCGGGTTCACACTATGATCATGGTTCTTGGTGATCCATGCATTGGCATAGAATTCTTGAACCATTAAGATTCCGACTTGTTGAATGGGGTTAGTGAGAACTTCCCAATCTCTTCTTCGGATCTCATGTCGGATCTCCAGATATTCGCCCTTTTTGAGCTTAAAAGGGACCTCGGGGATCACCTTCTTCTTGGCCACAACTTCATAGAAGTGGTCTTGATGCACCTTTGAGAGGAATCTCTCCATCTCTTATGACTCGGAGGTGGAAGCTTTTGCCTTCCCTTTCCTCTTTCTAGAGGTTTTTCCGGCCTTTGGTTCCATTAATGGTTATGGAAAAACAAAAAAGCTTTAGCTTTTACCACACCAAACTTAGAAGGTTGCTTGTCCTCGAGTAAAAGAAGAAAGAAGTGAGTAGTAGAATAAGAAATAGAGGAGATGGAGGGGGCTTTGTGTTTCGGCCAAGGGGGAGAAGTAGTGTTTAGGTTGTGTGAAAATGAAGGAGTGAAGATGGGTTTATATAGGAGTGGAGAGGGAGGTATGGTTCAGTCATTATGGGTGGGTTTGGGTGGAAAAGTGGTTTGAATTTGAATGGTGAGGTAGGTGGGGTTTGTAAATCATGTTGCTTGTATGCGAAGTTTGTATTCGTAGGTTTTGATGAATGACAAACCAACAAACGACATGAAAGACAAACCAACAAACAACTTGAATGAACAAGCATGTTGAAAGATCAACCAACATTCAACGTTGAGGAATGAAGAGTTGAAAGCAACACAACAACAACAAGAAACTCAAGTCCACAACATTTGAAGACAAGTATAGTGTCTTAGGACTTAGGTAACTTCTTGTTAAGAACCAATTGCTAAATCTCTCAACACACACTCACAAAATGTTTTGATGCACATCTTGCAATTCGATGCTAGCCAAATGGTTTAAAAACTTGTTTTCAAAGGTACAAAAGCATAGGAATTGACTCCAACAAAGTTTGAGATCAATCCTAAGTATTTTGAAGTGATTTTAAGCCATTCTTTAAGGTTTGCATCGATGCACACTCATCTTGCATCGATGCAAAGCATGCGACGACTTGTTGCATCGATGCAAAGATGTTTGCATCGATGCAACCTAGCTGAAAATTCAAATTTCAGCTTCAAAGACACATTTGCATCGATGCAAAGTGTTATGCATCGATGCAAATGATTCAAAAACATAAAAAATGGCTAGTTTTGACAAAAAGGCTCCATCCCATTAACTCCCCAACGTTTCTAAGATTTGGGGAGTCTATAAATAGATGGATTGAAGCCTTATTTCAAATACTTGAGTATTTGCAAACTATCTTGTTCATATTCTTTCATTCTACACATTTTTTTTAAGGTATTATAATACACAATTTGAGAGAGCAATATCAATAGGTTCAATAGTGCTAAACTTGTAATCATACACTCTTCTAGAGAGTACTCATTTCGTCTCAACAATTCTTTGAGAATTGTTTTCTTGTACACTTTGTAAATTGGAGTGTGATCTCCAAGGTTGAGTCAAGAGTTATAAACACTATAGTCGGTGAGGATACCAAAGAAGTATACTAAGTACTCAAGGCAAATCTTAGAGAAGGTATCTCTAAGTGGAGTGGGTTAGTATACGAGTGGTGATCATATACCGTGAGGTGTTAGAAACTAAGGACTCGGATTGTAAAAGGTTTTGCGCGAGCACCTTGAAGCTTGGCAATAGTGGAACTTCTCAATAGCGATTGAGAAAGAAAGTGGACGTAGGACAAGGATTGTGCCGAACCACTCTAAATAGCGTTTGCATCTCTCCAAACTCATCTCTTCAATATTATTGTCTTTTACCTTTGAGCAAATAAATTGTGATCGAAAAGTAGCTTCGTAAGTACTTAAGGAATAGCTTAAGTCCGATTGGTGAAAAGCTTGATCAATTTATTTGAGTTGGTGTCTATTGGAAAGTAAAAGCTCCTTATAAATGCTTAGCAATTGAGTTAAGCTCTTGGAAAAATACTAGTACAATAACACTTTTGTATATTGTCTTTAACTTTCGCAAAAAGATTCATTGTTGTTGCAATACTCAATTCACCCCCCCTCTTGAGTAATTGTGCATAGGTTCTACAAGTGGTATCAGAGCTTAACCCTTTGAAAGACTTAACCGTTTAAGGGAAAAGATCATGGCAAGCACAAGCTTTAACAACAACAACACTAGTGAAGGTAACTCAACCGCTAGACCTCCTCTTTTTAGCGGAACAAATTACTCTTATTGGAAAAATAAGATGAGAATTTGGATCCGTTCTCAAGATGTGAGAATTTGGAAAGTGATTGAGAATGGAAATCACATTCCAACAAAGACAACAAGCGCTAAAGAAGGAGAAGTCTCCGTCTCAAAGCAAGTACCGAAAGGAGAAGATGAATATAGTGACGATGATTGGAAGAAAGTGGCAATGAATGATAAAGCCATCAACTTCATTCATTGTGTACTTAACGAGCATGATTATATGAAGATCTCTACATGTGAAACCGCTAAAGAGATTTGGGATAAACTCCAAATCACTTACGAAGGAACCGACCACGTTAAAGAATCAAAGGTATTTATGTTGGTTCATGAATGGGAAAATTTTAAAATGAAAGATGAAGAGAGCATTGAAGAAGCTCTTGAAAGACTCTCCAAGATCTTCAACAACCTAAGCATGCTTGGCACAAAATACAGTGATAAACAAATTGTGACTAAGGTGCTTACAAGCCTTACACCAAAATGGAACTCCAAAGTGAATGCCATTGTGGAAGGAAGGCTCTATGATCAACTTACATTTGATCAACTACGAGGTAATCTTCTCACCTATGAAATGACTATGCTAAATAGACAAAAAGGTGAAGAAAGCAAGAAGAAAAGTCTCGCCCTTAAAACAACATCACTACAAGAAGAGAGTGATGATAATGAAGAAGAAGGAGATGAAGAATTTGCACTCTTATTAAAAAGATTCAATAAGTTTGCAATGAAGAAAAACTTCAAGAGCAAAACAAAGGTACCAAAATGCTATGAGTGTGGAGAAGTTGGACACATTAAACCCAATTGTCCAAAACTTCAAAAGGAGGACAAAAACAAGAAATTTAAGAAGAAGGAGAAAGCATACATATCATGGGAGAACGAGGATGAATCCGACTCCGATGACGACGAGGTTGCAAATCTTTGCTTAATGGCAAGCGAAGAAAAGGTTAGTGATGACAACTCCACTTCTTTTAATTTACAAGATGAATATGATGCCTTACTTGAGGTGTACACAAAACTTACCCAAGATTATTCTCTCCTAAAGAAAAAGAATATGGATCTTTTAAAACAAAATGAGATGTTGAAAAACGAGAATATCAATCTTGGAAAAGATAAGTGTAGCACAAGTAGTGATCCATACAAATCTTGTAAAATGCATGAAAATGAAATTACAAATCTTAAGAACACTTTAGCTAAGTTCAATGAATCTTCAAAGAACTTAGATAAAATGTTGAAAAACCAAAAGCATGTTCATAATAAGGAAGGTTTAGGTTTTGAAAAAGGAAAATTTAAAAATACTAAAACTCCTATTAGGCAACCGCAAGCCCAAAAGGCAAGCATGCCTAAAAGGAATGAAGCCTTTAAACATCCTCCTCAACATGCTTCATTTAGAAATTATAATCACAATGCATATAGATAAAAAGATGTTGCATTTAGGAAACAACCTAGGCAACCATTTAGAAACATGCATAGGATGCATAATCCAAATGTCATATGTCATTATTGTAATAAAGTAGGTCATATAGCACCCGTATGCTTTACTAGAATTAAACATATAAACTTTCGTAGTCAAGATACGAGATGGGCACCTTATGGGCATTATGCTCATACTAACCATCAAGGACCCAAATTCACTTGGGTACCTAAATCCCAATTTTAATTGTTTTGTAGGTACGTGTTGGAGCTAAGGATACAAATTGGTATGTTGATAGTGGATGCTCCAAACACATGACCGGCGATGAATCAAAGTTCACCGCAATAGAGCCTACAAACGGAGGAAACGTGATCTATGGAGACAACAACACCGGCAAAATAATCGGCGTTGGAAAAGTTGGTAAAAATTCTTCTACCTCCATAGATAATGTTATACTTGTCAAAGGTCTCAAACATAATCTCATTAGTGTTAGCCAACTTTGTGACAAAGGAAACTTAGTCACCTTTGATTCAAAATGTTGTTTGATAAAAAGGCAAGACACTAATGAAATTGTGCTAATTGGGCACCGTGTTGACAATGTATACATGATTAATCTAGATGAAGTTTCCTCAAATGATGTGAAATTCCTTGTTAGTAAAAATGATGAAACTTGGTTATGGCATCGTAGAGTAGCTCATGCTAACATGGACCATCTTAGCAAGTTGGTCTCTAAAGAGTTAGTAATTGGCTTACCAAAGCTACGTTTTGAAAAAGACGTCCTTTGCGACGCATGTCAAAAGGGAAAACAAGTAAAGGCCTCTTTTAAATCCAAAAACATTGTTTCAACAACAAGGCCATTACAACTTTTGCACATGGATTTATTTGGTCCTTCTAGGACTATGAGCTTTGGTGGCAATTACTATGCTTTAGTTATTGTTGATGATTACTCTCGATTTACATGGACCTTGTTCCTAGCAAACAAGAGTGATGCATTTCGAGCATTCAAAAGATTAGCCAAAGTTATTCAAAATGAAAAGAATTTGCATATATCATCTATTAGAAGTGATCATGGTGGAGAATTTGAAAACAATCTTTTTGAAACTTTTTGTGAAGAAAATGGCATTGAGCATAATTTTTCCTCTCCTAGAACACCACAACAAAATAGTGTGGTTGAAAGGAAAAATCGTCATTTAGAAGAAATGGCGAGAACTATGCTCAATGAGGCTAATATTCCTAAGTACTTTTGGGCGGATGCGGTTAGTACCGCGTGTTATGTTATGAATAGGATTATCATTCGACCTATTCTTAAGAAAACACCGTACGAATTGTACAAAGGAAGAAAGCCAAATATTTCCCACCTTCACGTCTTTGGCTGTAAATGCTTTATTCTAAATAATGGAAAAGATAACTTAGGCAAATTTGATGCTAAGGCTGATGAAGGAATCTTCTTAGGCTACTCTTTAACTAGCAAAGCTTTTAGAGTATATAATAAATGCATCATGACTATGGAAGAAAGTATTCATGTCGCTTTTGATGAAACTAACCGTTGTTGTGCTAGAAAAGATTTTGATGAAAATGTAGAAAACTTTGATTCACTAAATTTGAATGGTGAAGACAAAGAAAAAGATTTAAATGAAGCCTCTACAAGCTCAACAAAGGATAGTGTTCAAGTTGAAGAAATTGAACCATCACAAGCACAAATAAATGCACTTCCAAAGGACTGGCGTACTTCAAAGGATCATCCTCTAGACAACGTCATTGGTGATGTTTCGAAAGGGGTAACAACTCGATCCACTTTTAGAAATTTATTTGCATATAGTGCTTTTGTTTCTCAAATTGAACCATCTACCATTGAGTCCGCAATTGATGATGAACATTGGGCTATGGCAATGCAAGAGGAGCTTAACCAATTCAAACGAAATGACGTTTGGGAATTGGTGCCTAAACCAAGTAATCAAACAATTGTAGGAACAAAATGGGTTTTTAGAAATAAACTCGATGAAAATGGTACAATTGTTAGAAACAAAGCTAGATTGGTAGCTAAAGGTTATAATCAAGAGGAAGGCATTGATTATGACGAAACTTATGCTCCCGTAGCTAGATTAAAAGCTATTAGGATGTTACTTGCTTTTGCATCCTCTTATAACTTCAAACTTTATCAAATGGATGTTAAGAGTGCCTTTCTTAATGGTTTCATTCAAGAAGAAGTATATGTTAAACAACCTCCCGGTTTTGAGGATTATGAAAATCCTAATCATGTTTTTAAACTCAAGAAAGCTCTTTATGGTCTTAAACAAGCTCCAAGAGCTTGGTATGAACGTTTGAGCAAGTTTTTAATAGAAAAGGGTTTTAGAAGAGGGAAGGTTGATACAACTTTATTTATCATGATTGAAAACAAAAATATCCTTTTGGTACAAGTTTACGTCGATGACATAATATTTGGTTCAACTAACGAATCACTTTGTAAGTTTTTCTCAAACCTCATGCAAAGTGAATTTGAAATGTCCATGATGGGCGAACTCAACTTCTTCCTTGGTCTTCAAATCAAACAAGGAAAAGAAGGAACTTTCGTTAGCCAAACCAAATATTGCAAGGAATTGCTCAAAAGATTTGGAATGGACAATGCTAAGGCAATGGACACACCAATGAGCACTACTTGCTACCTTGACAAAGATGAACAAGGTAAAATCATAGATGTAAAGAAGTATAGAGGCATGATAGGATCATTACTTTATCTAACGGCAAGTAGGCCAGATATCATATTTAGTGTATGCATGTGTGCGAGATACCAAGCTAATCCTAAGGAATCTCACTTAAGTGCGGTGAAAAGGATTATGAAGTATCTCATAGGAACATTAAATGTTGGATTGTGGTATCCGAAAGGATCCACTTGTGATTTGATTGGTTATTCCGATTCCGATTTTGCCGGTTGCAAATTGGATAGGAAAAGCACTAGCGGCACTTGTCACTTGCTAGGAAACTCTCTTGTTTCATGGCATAGTAAGAAACAAGTAAGTGTAGCCTTGTCTACCGCCGAAGCCGAGTATGTAGCCGCCGGTAGTTGTTGCGCCCAAATTTTATGGATGAAACAACAACTTGTGGACTATGGACTCATGCTTGATCACATTCCTATCAAATGTGATAATACTAGTGCAATAAATTTAACCAAGAATCCGGTTCAACATTCAAGAACCAAGCATATTGAGATTAGACATCACTTCATAAGAGACCATGTTGAAAAGGGTGATGTGGTTATTGAATTTGTCGAAACTAGTAAACAACTAGCGGACATCTTCACTAAACCTTTATGTAAAGAAAATTTTTTTAACATCCGAAATGAACTTGGTATCTTGGATTCTAATCTAATATGATTTGTTTGAATTCATTGTATTTATATTGCTATTTTTGTATCTCTTACTAACTTAAGCATTGGAGATATCCAATTAGCCATTGTTTTGTAGGTTTATGAGTTGATGAATGAGTGATTAATCTTGAGGTAGATTGAAGAATTTGAAGATTATAAACAATGGAGGATCAACAAATTGAAGTTTATAATAGTTTAAGTGAGTATATACATGATGGAACTCAAAGGATTGAAGAAAGAACCACCAAAGGATGAAAATTTGGTGATTTTGGGCAAAATGATGCATGTTGCATCGATGCAACCAAGCTTTGCATCGATGCAAAGCACACAACGTGCTATGTGCATCGATGCAAAGCCTATTGCATCGATGCAAACACGACCAAATTGCACAAAAACACGTGAATTTGGCATTTTTGAGCAACAAAACCCCACTTTTTCATCATCTTCAACCTCACAACTCATATCCCCACATTCAAACCTCCATAACCTCCAAAACAAGCTCACATATAGCTTCATACAACTCACAAAACTTAGATACCCACTACAAACAAATTACATATTTGAAGTCCCCACATTCTCCTCTACAAAACCCATAAAACAAAATCATCCACAATGCCTAGAATCAAGAGAACCATCAAGAAGTCAAAAGGCTCTTCAACTGTGGTTCCACCTCCAAATGATCATCCTTTGGCAAGGTACTTTGCTTCTAATGAAGATCTTCAATTCTATGAGGCAAGGCTCGCCGGAAGAAAGGAAATTCCTCCGAGGTATTTGGATCCAACCCTTCTTGTAATTCATAAGTTTGATACTCTTAAGGCTATTCTAGTTCATCAAGGCCTCATGGATTTTGTTCAAATTAAGAGTAAATATTATCCGGATTTAGTTGCCATAGCCTATAGTACACTCATGCTTGAGATTAATGAGGAAGATGAATCAAATTTCACATTATTCTTCAAGATAGGAAGAAAGGATTATAGGCTAGATGGTGATGAGTTAGCCACCATTTGGGAGTTGCCAAATCAAGGTGACTTGTTTCAAGGTGGTAAAACCCCAATTGATGAATGGGTTATTCAAAGGACAATGCCATGCATTTGTTCAACCTTGTACAAGGAGCTCACTCCAAAATTAGTTGCAATTCAATGAGTGCGGAACATAGAACTTTGTTATATCTAGTCACCTATGTATTGCAACCTAGAATATCCGGGCATGCGAATGTAAATGATGAAGATTTGATTGTCATGTGGGCTATGATGAATGGGATTAAGATTAATTGGCCATACTTTATAGTACAACATATGATTAGGCTCAAGATGAAGGATAGGAATGGTGGATTAGGATTCCTTTGCCTATGGTCTAAAGTCTTTGATTATGTTGGTATTGATATATCAAATGAGATTGCCAAGGAAGTACCACCTCAATCTTGTATCAACACTCATATTCTCAACAAAATGGGAAGAAGAAATGTTGATGAACAAGGTCCTCAAGAGCAAGCTCCTCCACAAGCACCTCAAGCTCAAGAACCACCCTCCTTGGTTGATGTAATGAGAGAATTACAATCCATCAACCAAAACATCCAAAGGATTGAAGTAGAGCATGGTAGGCAACTTGAAGCACTTAATCGTCGTGTGTCTCGTGTAGATCATCGCATGGGTCGCTTGGATCGTCGTATTGATGACTTATATGAGCATTTCGGCATCCACCTACCGTATGAAGAGGATAATGATGATGATGAAGACCAAGATTGATTGTCTCCTCTTCATCAAGTCACTTTTTATTGCTTTATGTTTATTTGATTATATGAATTGTTAAACTAACTCCTAGTAAGCTAAGGATTTCTATTATGGTTTAAATACTTTGATATTTCCTTCATAATTTTGTTTAATGATTAATGCTTGTATGCTTATTTGGTGAATAACTCAAAATAGGCTTGGTACCCCTATTTTAAGTTAATGTGCATGCCTTGATATATTTCACTTCTTTAGGGGGAATTATGCATGCTTGTTATATATAAAAAGAGGAAATCAAATTCTTTTTGAAAGGGGGAATATCTCATCCTTGAGATTAATAGAGATATTGAACTTAAAAAAATTCATTGTTTTATGCATGCTTCTATAACACATTTCAAACTCCTTTCTTTTTGATAATGTCAAAAGGGGGAAGAAAAGTTTGAGGATATTTGAAGTTTTGAACTTTTGAAAAAGAAGAAGTTTGAGGATTTGAAAAGAAGAAATAAGTTTGCGAAACAATGATTTCAAAAAGACTTCCGCTAAGCAAAAACTTTTGATATCTAAATCGTTTTCTTTGATAAACGCCCTTTAAGGGAACAAATGCACATATTTAGGGGGAACTCCTGCAAAATTTTTTTGTGAAGTCTTCTCCAAAGCTTTCTATAAAACAAAGTGCATTATTGTTGCTTTCAAAATCATTTATAAATGCATATCCTCAAAATTGGTTTGTCATTATCAAAAAGGGGGAAATTGTAAATCATGTTGCTTGTATGCGAAGTTTGTATTCGTAGGTTTTGATGAATGACAAACCAACAAACGACATGAAAGACAAACCAACAAACAACTTGAATGAACAAGCATGTTGAAAGATCAACCAACATTCAACATTGAGGAATGAAGAGTTGAAAGCAACACAACAACAACAAGAAACTCAAGTCCACAACATTTGAAGACAAGTATAGTGTCTTAGGACTTAGGTAACTTCTTGTTAAGAACCAATTGCTAAATCTCTCAACACACACTCACAAAATGTTTTGATGCACATCTTGCAATTCGATGCTAGCCAAATGGTTTAAAAACTTGTTTTCAAAGGTACAAAAGCATAGGAATTGACTCCAACAAAGTTTGAGATCAATCCTAAGTATTTTGAAGTGATTTTAAGCCATTCTTTAAGGTTTGCATCGATGCACACTCATCTTGCATCGATGCAAAGCATGCGACGACTTGTTGCATCGATGCAAAGATGTTTGCATCGATGCAACCTAGCTGAAAATTCAAATTTCAGCTTCAAAGACACATTTGCATCGATGCAAAGTGTTATGCATCGATGCAAATGATTCAAAAACATAAAAAACGGCTAGTTTTGACAAAAAGGCTCCATCCCATTAGCTCCCCAACGTTTCTAAGGTTTGGGGAGTCTATAAATAGATGGATTGAAGCCTTATTTCAAATACTTGAGTATTTGCAAACTATCTTGTTCATTTTCTTTCATTCTACACATTTTTTTTAAGGTATTATAATACACAATTTGAGAGAGCAATATCAATAGGTTCAATAGTGCTAAACTTGTAATCATACACTCTTCTAGAGAGTACTCATTTCGTCTCAACAATTCTTTGAGAATTGTTTTCTTGTACACTTTGTAAATTGGAGTGTGATCTCCAAGGTTGAGTCAAGAGTTATAAACACTATAGTCGGTGAGGATACCAAAGAAGTATACTAAGTACTCAAGGCAAATCTTAGAGAAGGTATCTCTAAGTGGAGTGGGTTAGTATACGAGTGGTGATCATATACCGTGAGGTGTTAGAAACTAAGGACTCGGATTGTAAAAGGTTTTGCGCGAGCACCTTGAAGCTTGGCAATAGTGGAACTTCTCAATAGATATTGAGAAAGAAAGTGGACGTAGGACAAGGATTGTGCCGAACCACTCTAAATAGCGTTTGCATCTCTCCAAACTCATCTCTTCAATATTATTATCTTTTACCTTTGAGCAAATAAATTGTGATCGAAAAGTAGCTTCGTAAGTACTTAAGGAATAGCTTAAGTCCGATTGGTGAAAAGCTTGATCAATTTATTTGAGTTGGTGTCTATTGGAAAGTAAAAGCTCCTTATAAATGCTTAGCAATTGAGTTAAGCTCTTGGAAAAATACTAGTACAATAACACTTTTGTATATTGTCTTTAACTTTCGCAAAAAGATTCATTGTTGTTGCAATACTCAATTCACCCCCCCTCTTGAGTAATTGTGCATAGGTTCTACAGGATTTTATGAAGGATGGATGTGAGTGGTGAAGAGAATGGTGGGATTTGATAGGTGAGGGGTTTTTGGGGAAGAGGTATTGAGGTGATTGGTGAATGGGTGAAGAAGTGAGAGAGAGGTGGGGTAGGTGGGAATCATGTGGGGTCCACGGATCCTGAGGTGTCAAGGATTTCTCATCCCTGCACCATGTGGCGTGCAAAACGCCCCTTGTTGCCAATCCTGGCGTTAAACGCCAGGCTGCTGCCCATTTCTGGCGTTTAACGCCATTTTTTTGCCCATTCCTGGCGTTAAACGCCAGCTTCTTGCCCATTCCTGGCGTTAAACGCCCAGAATGGTGCCAGACTGGGAGTTTAACGCCCATTCTGCTACCCTTACTGGCGTTTAAACGCCATTAAGTTTCTCCTCCAGGGTGTTCTATTTTTCATTCTGTTTTTCCTTTTGTTTTTGCTTTTTCAATTGTTTTTGTGACTTCACATGATCATGAACCTATAGAAAACATAAAATAACAAAAGAAAAAAGAAATTTAACATAGATAATTAAAGATTGGGTTGCCTCCCAACAAGCACTTCTTTAATGTCAATAGCTTGACAGTGGGCTCTCATGGAGCCTCACAGATGTTCAGAGCAATGTTGGAACCTCCCAACACCAAACTTAGAGTTTGAATGTGGGGGTTCAACACCAAACTTAAAGTTTGGTTGTGGCCTCCCAACACCAAACTTAGAATTTGACTGTGGGGGCTCTGTTTGACTCTGTATTGAGAGAAGCTCTTCATGTTTCCTCTCCATGGTTACAGAGGGATATCCTTGAGCTTTAAACACAAGGGAGTCTGCATTCACTTGAATGATCAATTCTCCTCTGTCAACATCAATCACAGCTTTTGCTGTGGCTAGGAAGGGTCTACCAAGGATGATGGATTCATCCATGCACTTCCCAGTCTCTAGGATTATGAAGTCAGCAGGGATGTAGTGGCCTTCAACCTTTACCAAGACATCCTCTACAAGTCCATAAGCCTATTTCTTTGAATTGTCTGCCATCTCTAGTAAGATTCTAGCAGCTTATACCTCAATGATCCCTAGCTTCTCCATTACAGAGAGAGGCATAAGGTTTATACTTGACCTGATGACAAGTCATCTTAGCCTAGTTTCACTAGCCTTTTTCTTTGTTTTTATTAGATTTTATGCACTTTCTTGCATTCTAAGTAAGTAATTTGGAATGAAAATGCATGACTTCTTTGAATCAAACAACCACCATTTATTTGATGCTAAATCATGAGGATAAAGCCAAATTTAATTGAATTTTAGTGATTTATAAACCTTGTGAATTTAGTGATACTTTGATTGGTTGTTTTGATTATTTGTAGGTGAAGAAAGAAGAAAAGAAGAAAAGCGTGGCCTAAGGGACGTTCCAAAAGAAGCAAAAAGCGTGCCCAAGGAAAGCAAAAAGTGTGCCAACATTGAGGAAGAAGGAAGGCTAAGTTGGAAAAATAAACTGAGCTTCACAAGGAATGAAAGGAGAAGGCAAGGTAAAAAGCTAAGTTCAAATAGTTAACTGAGCACTAAAGAAAGCAAGGAAATGGTACAAAGCTCAGTTAACTAAGTTAACTTTATCGGGGACCTCTCCAAATTAATTCAAGATGAACTTCCAAGAAGTGAAGCCACCAAGTTTCGAACTCATGAGCTAAAGGAAGCAAGGAACGCTCCTTGCAATGAAAATGAGAAGAAAATAGCCAAAATGCCTCCTCCATGGTTCGAACTTGGAACCACACGCTACTCCTTGCAAGGGAATTCAAGAAGAAATAGCTAGAATGCTTCCTCTAGGATTCAAACTTGGGAATTCCTTGAAACATAAGGAAGGAGTGCCACCAAGCTTGCAAGGAAAATCAAGAGGAAATAGCTTAAATGCTTGGCCCAAGGTTCGAACAAGGGAGCTCCATGAGAAGCAAGGGAGGAGCGTCCAACTCTTCCAAAGTAAATTAGCCTCCACTTCCTCCACCAGGATTCGAACCTGGGACATTAAGGACAAGAACAAGGCGCTACATGGAAAGCTCAGTTGGTTTTTCCAACTGAGCATCACTACATCCCATCCTCCCCACACCATGACACGGACCAGCGCACCAAGGATGCCATGCGCACAACAATTTGACACGGCCAAAGCAACAATTTTGCACACCAAGGGGGGCTTTGAGTGCGCACTTGACACGGCCATGATGCCATGGAGCGCACAACTTTGACACACATAGAGCTCAGTTCAAAATTCCAACTGAGCTCTAGTGTCACGCAATGACCAAGGCTGGGACGCACGCACCAAATGACACGGGCAGCAACAATGGAGTGCTCAGTTGATTTTTCCAACTGAGCTTACCCCTGGGAGCTGCATTTGGGCTAAAAATTGAATTAAAAATCCAACTTAATTAATTTCTTCACCAAATCAAAAGCCCATCCAAATTCCAAAATCCAAGAATAGAAAGTGTATAAATAGGAGTTAGTTTGATGTAATTAGGACCTTTTGACACCTCTAGATTTTACTTTGAATTTTCCCTTTTAGCTTTCATTTTCATTTTTGGAGCTTTTTACTTTTGAATTTTGATTTCTGAGATCTTGGAAGGAGAATTGATCTCTCTTTTTCTTGGTTCTTACTTGAGCACTCTTTTATTTTCCTTCTTTGGATCTTGGGTGGAGAATTGAAAAACTTCTGTTTCAATCTCACCTTGAGATCTTGTTTAATTTTTCTGCATAATTGAATTCCAATTTCCATTTACTGCTTCATCTTCTACTCTTTCTGCAATTTACTTTTCAGTTTTTTTTGCAATTATTCTTGTTGGATCAAGGAAGGATTTGAGATCTAGACTTGTTATCTAGTCTCTTCCACCCTGAAATCTTCAACCTCTTTTACTTTGCTGGAAATTAGGCGTTGCTTTCTCTGTTTTTTTAAATTCTCAAAGCATTTTACTCTTCTGTTTAAGATCTACTTCACTGCAATTTAATTTTCTCTTTTATTGTTTAATGCAATTTACTTGTTCTTGTTTAATTTCCGCAATCCCAACTCCCAATCCCTTTTACAATTCAAGCAATTTACGTTTCTTGCACTTTAAGCTTCAGCCATTTACATTACTTGCAATCTAAGTTTCTGCAATTTAATTTACTTGCACTTTAAGATTCAGCTCCTTTATTTTCCTGCTATTTAATTTACTGCAATTCCTCCCTCTCCCTTTACATTTCAAGCAATTTAAGTTCTGCAATCACAAATCACTCAACCAATACTTGATTCGCTTGACTAAATCAACCACTAAACTAAAATTGCTCAATCCTTCAATCCCTGTGGGATCGACCTCACTCATGTGAGTTATTATTACTTGATGCGACCCGGTACACTTGCCGGTGAGTTTTGTGTTGGATCGTTTTCCACACATCAAGTTTTTGGCGCCGTTGCCGGGGATTGAAAGAGATTGACAATGATTAAGTGAAGTGAAGATCTAGATCAAGCACTTTTTATTTTCTGTTTCTTTAATTTTTGACTAACACATTAACTGTTTGAATTTTTGCTTAATCCAACTAACATTTCACTTCAGCAAAGGATTGAAGTGAAATTGCCTTTCTGGTGTTGTGTGATTCTTATGCTTTGGTTGTATGTCAGGTACATGGAGAATTACACCCACTTTTTGTGAACAAGATGAAAAAACCCTCAGAAGATTAAGAAGAGCTGAAAGAGGGAAAAACATTGTTGGAGAAGAAGAATCAGAAGAAGAATTCCAAGATATGGAGGAACACCTAACAAATCCACCAAATGGAGCTGAAGGAGCAGCCAATAACAACAATAATCCACCACAGAGAAGAGTTTTGGCTTCCTACACATGTGCAGATCCTAGACATTGTGGGAGTAGCATTCTTACCCCAAATGTTAATGCAAATAACTTTGAACTAAAGCCACAACTCATCACCTTGGTTCAAAACAATTGTTCTTATGGAGGAGGACCACTTGAAGACCCTAACCAACACTTGTCCACCTTCTTGAGGATTTGTGACACTGTCAAAACCAATGGTGTGCACCCTGACAGTTACAAGCTACTGCTATTTCCATTTTCTCTCAGAGACAAAGCCACTTAATGGTTGGAATCCTTCCCAAGAGACAGCATCAACAATTGGGATGATCTAGTAACCAAGTTCCTTGCCAAGTTTTACCCACCTCAAAGAGTTATTAGATTGAAGATGAAGTGCAAACATTCACACAAATGGATGCTGAACCCTTGTATGTAGCATGGGAACGATACAAAACTCTAATCAGGAAGTGTCCACCAGGAATGTTCAGTGAGTGGGACAGATTGCAGAATTTCTATGAAGGCTTGACATTGAAATCTCAAGAAGCTTTGGATTATTCAGCAGGAGGCTCTTTACAACTAATGAAAACGGCAAAGGAAGCCCAAAATCTCATTGATATGGTGGCCAACAATCAATATTTCTTTGCTCACCAAAGGCAACGCCAACCATCACAAAGGAAAGGAGTGATGGAGTTGGAAGGAGTGGACTCAATACTAGCTCAAAACAAAATGATGCAGCAGTAAATTCAACAACAATTTGAGCAAATGGCCAAGAGGATTGATAGCCTCCAAGTTGCAACAGTTAACACTAGCCAAACATCAACCACATGGGGGCAAAATGAAGAAACTCAAGAGGAGCAACAGCAGGAAAAAGTCCAGTACATGCACAACCAAAATTCTGGGCCAAATGAAGTCTATGGTGATACTTACAACCCGTCATGGAAGAACCATCCCAACCTTAGATGGGGAGACAACCACAATCAAACTCAACAACCATGGCAGAGAAACTCAAACCAAAACAATTGGAAGAACACAAACCAAAACAATCAACAGAATAATAGCCAAGCTACATACAGAAAACCACAAAATACCTACCCCAATTCTAACCATCATCCATCCAATAACCAAACCTCAAATCAAAATACTTACCCTCAACCCTTAACTCCCCACAATCAACCAATCTCACAAGACTCTCAAAGGATTAACAACTTGGAGCTCTTAATGGAAAAGATGATGAAAAATCAAGAGATGACATTGAGGAACCAGGAAGCCTCCATGAAAAATATGGAAAGGCAAATTGGACAACTCTCCAAGCAGATTGCCATCGAAAGGCCATCAAGCTCACTGCCAAGTGACACCATTCCTAATCCTAAGGAGGAGTGAAAGGCAATACAATTGAGGAGTGGAAAAATCTTGGTGAAAAATGAAGAAGCAACCAAGAAGCCAAAGGAAAGTGACAAGAAACAAGCTGAAGAAGAGAAAGCCAATGATGAAGATGTAACAGCAAGAAAGCAGACCTCAGAAGAGCTCAAAAAAAGGAAAGATCAGCCACAAAAATCAAGGAAAGAGAAGGAAGAAATGAAAGAGCCAACCAAGGAACAAAGGCAGGGAGTGAACTTCACACCACCTTTGCCATATCCTCAAAGGTTCAACAAAGAGACTAAGGACCAACACTTCCCAAAATTTCTTGAAATCTTCAAGAAGTTGGAGATCAATATTCCCTTAGCTGAAGCACTTGAGCAAATGCCCCTGTATGCAAAGTTCTTAAAAGAACTCATCAACAAGAAGAGGAGTTGGCAAGAGAAGGAAACCATACTTCTTACTGAAGAATGTAGTGCTGTGATTCAAGGAGTTATCCCACCAAAGCTTAAAGATCCATGGAGCTTTGTAGTTTCATGCACCATAGGCAAAATGACCCTAGACAAAGCTCTTTGTGACCTTGGTGCTAGCATCAATCTGATGCCATTATCAATGATGAGGAAGCTTGCCATAGAGGAACTCAAACCTACCAGGATGTCTTTGGTGATGGCTGACAGATCAATCAAGACACCCAATGGCATTGTGGAAAACCTGTTAGTGAAGGTTGGGGAGTTTATCTTCCCAACAGACTTCGTAATTCTGGATACAGAGGAAGAAGGAAACAACTCAATCATCTTGGGAAGGCCATTTTTAGCCACAGCAAGAGCCATTATTGATGTAGAGAAGGGAGAAATGATTTTTAGAGTACATAATGAGCAAATGGTCATCAATGTCTTCAAATCAATGCAACACCCTCCTGAACAAGAAAATTACATGAAGGTGGACATGATAGAAAGTCTAGTGGAGAAAATGTTAGAAGCCACTTGTCATGAGCAACAGGAAGAAGAGGTGGTAGAAATCTCTAGTGAAGACAAGGAGAAAGAGAAGCCAAAACAGGAATTGAAACCTCTTCCCCCTCACCTCAAATATGTATTCATGGGAGAAGAAGAGACCCTACCAGTGATCATTAACTCCCCCTTGAATATGGAAGAAGAAACAAAGCTGATTGAAGTGTTGAAAGATCACAAAGCAGCCTTGGGGTGGACAATTGACGATATCAAAAGTATTAGCCCAGCCATCTGTATGCATAAAATTTTGCTGGAAGAAGAATTAAAGCCTGTGGTCCAACCCCAAAGAAGGCTCAACCCAGCCATGAAGGAGGTAGTTCAAAAGGAAGTCATGAAGTTGTGGAATGCTGGAATAATTTTCTCAATCTCTGACATCTCATGGGTGAGCCCGGTTCAAGTTGTACCAAAAAAGGGAGGAATGACGGTCATCACCAATGAGAAGAATGAGTTGATCCCTACTAGGACAGTGACTGGGTGGAGGATGTGCATAGACTATAGAAGATTGAATGATGCCACAAGGAAAGACCATTTTCCTCTCCCATTCATTGATCAGATGCTGGAAAGATTAGCTGGCCATGCCTATTATTGTTTCTTAGATGGGTATTCTGGTTACAATCAAATCGTGGTGGACCCTAAAGATCAAGAGAAAACTGCCTTCACATGTCCATTTGGAGTTTTTGCATACAGGAGGATGCCCTTTGGGCTGTGCAACGCCCTAGCCACATTTCAGAGGTGTATGCTTTCCATTTTCTCGGATATGGTTGAAAAATTTTTAGAAGTCTTCGTGGATGATTTTTCTGTCTTTGGAAATTCATTTAACACCTGTTTGCATCATTTAACTCTTGTTTTGAAAAGATGCCAAGAAACTAACTTGATCTTAAACTGGGAAAAATGCCATTTCATGGTTCCTGAAGGGATAGTTCTTGGGCATAAGGTGTCATGCAGAGGTATAGAAGTTGATAAAGCTAAAATAGAAATTATTGAAAAACTTCCTATACCCGTTAATGTGAAAGCAGTAAGGAGTTTTCTTGGGCATGCTGGTTTCTACAGAAGGTTCATCAAAGATTTCTCAAAAATAGCAAAGCCATTGAGCAATTTGCTAGTGATTGACAACCCTTTCATCTTTGATGACAACTGTAAGCATGCCTTTGAAACCTTAAAGAGAAAACTCATCACAGCACCAATCATCACACCCCCTGATTGGAACTTACCTTTTGAACTTATGTGTGATGCAAGTGACCTTGCTATTGGTGCTGTGCTGGGACAAAAGAAAGACAAGTTGCACCATGTCATATATTATGCCAGCAAAGTGTTAAATGAAACACAGAAAAATTATACAACCACTGAGAAAGAACTTTTGGCGATTATTTATGCATTTGATAAGTTTAGACAATACTTGATTGGCTCCAAAGTTATAGTGTACACTGACCATGCTGCTCTCAAGTATTTAATGTCTAAACAGGATTCAAAGCCAAGGCTTATTAGGTGGGTGTTGCTACTTCAAGAGTTTGATATTGAAGTAAGAGATAGGAAGGGAAGTGAAAATCAAGTGGCGGATCATTTATCAAGAGTACCACAAGAAGCCTGTCAAGATAGACCACAACAAGTAAATGAGAACTTCCCAGATGAGCACCTGTTCCAAGTTCAACAAACACCCTGGTTTGCTGACATAGCAAATTACAAAGTGGGAAGGAAGATACCTCAAGAATGTTCTAAGCAACAAGTGAAGAAGCTGCTCAATGAAGCAAGGAAGTTCTTGTGGGATGAACCCTTTTTATTCAAGAGGTGCTCTGATGGAATGATTAGGAGGTGTATCCATGAAAATGAAATGAGGGACATATTGTGGCATTGTCATGGTTCAGCATACGGTGGACACTTTGGACCAGAGAGAACAGCTGCAAAGGTATTACAAAGCGGTTTCTATTGGCCAACTATCTTCAAGGATGCCAAAGAGTTTGTTCACCAATGCAATGAATGCCAAAGAGCTGGAGGATTGACAAAAAGGGATAAGATGCCTCAGAATTTCATCTTGGAAGTTGAGCTATTTGACCTTTCAGATACATCTTGGTAGCAGTAGAGTATGTCTCAAAATGGGTGGAAGCCATAGCCACAACCACTTGTGATGCACAAATTGTCCTTCAATTCCTTAAGAAGCATATCTTCACTAGATATGGAGTGCCCAAGGGTCTTGTCAGTGATGGTGGTGGTCACTTCTGCAACAAACAAATGGAGAAACTCCTCCACAAATATGGAGTAATCCATAAAGTAGCCACACCATACCATCCTCAGGCTAATGGCCAGGCTGAATTAGCAAACAGAGAGTTGAAGAGAATTTTAGAAAAAACAGTGGGAAGCACAAGGAAAGATTGGGCCAGGAAGTTAGAAGATGCACTCTGGGCATACAGGACAACTTTCAAAACTCCCATTGGAAAGTCCCCATTTCAGCTATTATATGAAAAATCTTGTCACCTCCCTGTGGAGCTTGAACATAAAGCTTTTTGGGCCACTAAACTCCTCAACCTTGATTCTCAAGCAACAGGAGAAAAGAGGCTGCTACAACTAAATGAGTTGGATGAGTTTAGACTAGAAGCTTATGAGAATGCTAAGATATACAAGGAGAGAGCTAAGAGGTGGCATGACAAGAAGATCTCAAAGAAAGAGTTCAAGCCTGGACAGCAAGTGCTCCTGTATAACTCAAGGCTCAAGATCTTCCCTGGCAAGCTCAAGTCCAAATGGACAGGTCCGTATCTAGTAACAAAAGTCATTACTTATGGAAGTCTTGAGCTGCTAGATGAAGCCACACAGAGCCACTTCACAGCAAATGGGCATAGAGCAAATCCTTATTTAGGAGGACAATGGGACAAGGAAAAGGAAGTTCAGTTTCTGAACTGAACAAACACAGAGAATGTCAAGCTAGTGACAATAAAAGAGCGCTTGTTGGGAGGCAACCCAACTTGAGGTAGTTTCTTTTCATAGCTATTTCAATAAAGAGGTTAATTAGCCTTATCTATATTGCAAAAAGCTAAGTTTGGTGTTGCACACCAAAACAATATAAGGGAGAATGAAGGATTCTAAGTTAGGTGTTCCACCAAAATCCCATTATAAAACATATTCTCACCCCTGCATAATGCTAGCTTTGAGCATTTAGATAAACTAGTTAACTATTTTGTTGTTTCCAAATCATTAGTTTATTTCTTTTGAAAAAGAAAAAGAGTTCACATATAATTTGTTGCATGAGAAATATTGGCAAGGAACTAAGTTTGGTGTTCACACACCAAAGTAAGTTCGAGAGCCCACACACAAGCTTTGCAGATTTACCAACACCTAAAAGGGTTGAACAGCAAGCAACATTTGAGGAGCAGATAGAAAAATAGCCAACAAATTAAAAGAACACCTGAATTACAACTCAAAAGGAGCAAATGGAAGTAAGAATGGAAAACTGCAACTCAACAGGTTGTATCTATTCTTGATCCTTGTTGATATGTAATGATTTAATTCAGAGAATCCTTTAAGTCTGGCTGGAATAATTATTTAGTTGCAAGTGAAAGTACATGTTGAAGAAAGCTATCTGCATAATTTTTGCTTGAAAGTTATCTGCATAATAATTGTCATCACTCATCAGCTTGAACACTTTGTCTTGTCTCCCTTGCTATTTAAGTAAAAGAAAGATGTTTGATTTAGAAAAGTAATTGTTCAATGTTGCAAAAGTTAGAATGAAAGTTAGTGGTGGTGTGTGTTTGATTCAACTATCAGCTCATGGAATAAATGTTGCAGAATGACTTGTTTCTTGAAGCTTAAGCTAGTTTGCTGCTATGATCCTTCAATTAATGAAAGCCCCCTTGAAAATAAAGAAGAAAAGCCAAAAATTGGCAAAGAAACAAACAATAAGGCTAGACACCAATAGCTTGGACCCTAGGACATATGCCTGTGGTGTTTATGTACTAGGATATGCTTGGACAAGTAGGTTCTAAGGAGTATTTTAAAACTTGGCAACTTAGATCAACTGATTTGGGATTGCCAACTGAAAGTCCACAATAAAGAGCAACCTAGCTACAAAACATTTAGTAATCCAAAGAGATGCTGGGTATCAATGATCCTAGGAAGAAAGAAGTGAGCCATGTGTCTATGGTAAAAAAAATGTTGAGTGAAAATAAGCCAAAGGCCACTGCAACATTTGACATCAAGCCCTTAATAAATAATAAGCTCTGAAATGCAAAAGAAAGAAGAAAAAGCTAACAAGGGAATTAAGCAAAAAGGTAAGGAATCATAGCAGCAACCTTGGTGAACCCTTACGGAAACATTGTTTGTTTTGACAGCAAGTAATAAATGAGCTATTTTTTTTTTATCTGCATAAAACCCCATAAACAAAATTCAACTATTTGCCTAATAAGGACATGCATACCTATCTATTTCATTCTATCTTCTCTTATGTTTAAGTGCTTGCTTGGGGACAAGCAAGTTTTAAGTTTGGTGTTGTGATGACAAATCATCTTAGCCGAGTTTCACTAGCCTTTTTCTTTGTTTTTATTAGATTTTATGCACTTTCTTGCATTCTAAGTAAGTAATTTGGAATGAAAATGCATGACTTCTTTGAATCAAACAACCACCATTTATTTGATGCTAAATCATGAGGATAAAGCCAAATTTAATTGAATTTTAGTGATTTATAAACCTTGTGAATTTAGTAATACTTTGATTGGTTGTTTTGATTACTTGTAGGTGAAGAAAGAAGAAAAGAAGAAAAGCGTGGCCTAAGGGACGTTCCAAAAGAAGCAAAAAGCGTGCCCAAGGGAAGCAAAAAGTGTGCCAACATTGAGGAAGAAGGAAGGCTAAGTTGGAAAAATAAACTGAGCTTCACAAGGAATGAAAGGAGAAGGCAAGGTACAAATAAGTTCAAATAGTTAACTGAGCACTAAAGAAAGCAAGGAAATGGTACAAAGCTCAGTTAACTAAGTTAACTTTATCGGGGACCTCTCCAAATTAATTCAAGATGAACTTCCAAGGAGTGAAGCCACCAAGTTTCGAACTCATGAGCTAAAGGAAGCAAGGAACGCTCCTTGCAATCAAAATGAGAAGAAAATAGCCAAAAGGCCTCCTCCATGGTTCGAACTTGGAACCACACGCTACTCCTTGCAAGGGAATTCAAGAAGAAATAGCTAGAATGCTTCCTCTAGGATTCAAACTTGGGAATTCCTTGAAACATAAGGAAGGAGTGCCACCAAGCTTGCAAGGAAAATCAAGAGGAAATAGCTTAAATGCTTGGCCCAAGGTTCGAACAAGGGAGCTCCATGAGAAGCAAGGGAGGAGCGTCCAACTCTTCCAAAGTAAATTAGCCTCCACTTCCTCCACCAGGATTCGAACATGGGATATTAAGGACAAGAACAAGGCGCTACATGGAATGCTCAGTTGGTTTTTCCAACTGAGCATCACTACATCCCATCCTCCCCACACCATGACACGGACCAGCGCACCAAGGATGCCATGCGCACAACAATTTGACACGGCCAAAGTAACAATTTTGCACACCAAGGGGGGCTTTGAGCGCGCACTTGACACGGCCATGATGCCATGGAGCGCACAACTTTGACACACATAGAGCTCAGTTCAAAATTCCAACTGAGCTCTAGTGTCACGCAATGACCAAGGCTGGGACGCATGCACCAAATGACACGGGCTGCAACAATGGAGTGCTCAGTTGGTTTTTCCAACTGAGCTTACCCCTGGGAGGTGCATTTGGGCTAAAAATTGAATTAAAAATCCAACTTAATTCATTTCTTCACCAAATCAAAAGCCCATCCAAATTCCAAAGTCCAAGAATAGAAAGTGCATAAATAGGAGTTAGTTTGATGTAAATAGGACCTTTTGACACCTCTAGATTTTACTTTGAATTTTTCCTTTTAGCTTTCATTTTCATTTTTGGAGCTTTTTACTTTTGAATTTTGATTTCTGAGAACTTGGAAGGAAAATTGATCTCTCTTCTTCTTGGTTCTTGCTTGAGCACTCTTTTATTTTCCTGCTTTAGCTCTTGGGTGGAGAATTGAAAAACTTCTATTTCAATCTCACCTTGAGATCTTGTTAAATTTTTCTGCATAATTGAATTCCAATTTCCATTTACTGCTTCATCTTCTACTCTTTCTGCAATTTACTTTTCAGTTTCTTTTGCAATTATTCTTGTTGGATCAAGGAAGGATTTGAGATCTAGACTTGTTATCTAGTCTCTTTTACCCTGAGATCTTCAACCTCTTTTACTTTGCTGCAAATTAAGCATTGCTTTCTCTGTTTTTTTAAATTCTCAAAGCATTTTACTCTTCTGTTTAAGATCTACTTCACTGCAATTTAATTTTCTCTTTTATTGTTTAATGCAATTTACTTGTTCTTGTTTAATTTCTGCAATTTACTTTTAATGCATTTTACGTTTCTTGCACTTTAAGCTTCAGCCATTTACATTACTTGCAATCTAAGTTTCTGTAATTTAATTTACTTGCACTTTAAGATTCAGCTCCTTTATTTTCCTGCTCTTTAATTTACTGCAATTCCTCCCTCTCCCTTTACATTTCAAGCAATTTAAGTTCTGCAATCACAAATCACTCAACCAATACTTGATTCGCTTGACTAAATCAACCACTAAACTAAAATTGCTCAATCCTTCAATCCCTGTGGGATCGGCCTCACTCATGTGAGTTATTATTACTTGATGCGACCCGGTACACTTGCCAGTGAGTTTTGTGTTGGATCGTTTTCCACACATAAAGTTTTTGCAAAAACTTGATGGGAAATTTGAAAAAAAAAACGAATTCCAAGCACCCAAAACTCACCGGCAAGTGTACCGGGTCGTATCAAGTAGTAAAACTCACTTAGAGTGAGGTCAATCCCACAGGGATTGATGGATCAAGCAACTTTAGTGGGTGATTAGTTTAGTCAAGCTAACATTGAGTGAATTGTGTGAAATGTAGCCAACAGAAAGTAAATTGCAAGGAATTTAAAAGATGCAGAAATTAAAATTGCAAGTAACTTAAAGAACAAGAAAGTAAAATAGCTAAAACTTAAATTGCAAGAAATGTAAATTGCATTAAATGTAAAGGGGAGTGGGTGCTGGAAATTAAAGAAAGCAATAGATCAAGCAACTGGAAATTTAAATTGCAGAAAAGTGTAAATGTGCAGGAAATTAAACCAAGCTAAATGTGAACGGAAATGTGAAATTGCAAAATGCAGGAAAGGAAATTGCAGTAAAGTTAAAGTAGCAGAAGGATTAAATGGATTGAAAGTAAATTAAGTTGGGTGCTGAGAATTAAAACAAAATTGAAATTGTGAAGTGCAGTGAATTAAAGAACGCTCAGATGCTAAAATTCAGAAACAGATCAATTCAATATCAAAACAGAAATGTAGAGGTGCAAGAGAATTAAAAGCAGCAAGAAAACTTAGATCAATTCTTAAATCCTTAAGAGGAATCAACAATTTCAATGAAATAACAAAAACAGAAGAGTAGCCAAGAGCTCAGCTCAATTGCAAAATAAAATTGAAGATCTCAGGGAATCAAAGAGACTAGAAAACAAGTCTAGATCTCAAGCCCTTCCTTGATTTAACAGCAGACAGATTGAAGAAGAAATGAAGATGAAAGCAGTAAGAGAACTTTGATTCAAATTGTAATTCACTGAAATTATGCAGCAAGGCAAACAAAGGGAAATCTCAGAGGGAGAATGAAACATAACTCCTTCAATTCTCCACCCAAGATTCAAAAAACAAAGAAAAGAAAACTAAAGAGAGAGAGCTCTCTAATGCTAATGCTCCCTAGTGGAACCAACCCCCCTATGTTCTCTAATGGAGCTTCCCCTTTTGAAAATGAGAGTGATGCCTTTATATAGGCTTTTTACAAAATAAAATAAAATTGAAATGAAAAAAAATTAAATGAAAATCCCAATTCTAGCTTGTTCTTGTGCCTTTGAGTGATGATGTGGGCTTTGCTTGCTTTGGATTTGAAGAAGAGTGGATCCAAAATGGCTTTTTAATTGAAATTGTGCCATGGTGCACCTCCCAGGAAAGGCTCAGTTGTGAAAGTTAACTGAGCACTCAATCCTTGCTTTTGGCCTTGCAATTTGTTGCGCAACAAGCCTTCCTTGGTGCAGGCCCGATAAAGCTCGGTTGATTAAGTGAACTGAGCGCTCCTTGCTTTTTGATGAGCCCCAACTTCGAACCTTGGTGGAAGCATTGTGGAGTAAATTTTTTTGTGAATTAATGGAAGGTGGCGCCTTGCCTTGAGTGGAATGCCTCAAGTTCGAATCCTTGCTGAGCCATTTTGCTTATTTTCCTTGCAAGAAGTGTAGCGCTCCTCCTTGCTTTCCTTGTGTCTCCCCCTTCGAGCCTTGGTGAAGCCACTTTGGTTTATTTTTGCATGTTTTTGGTCCTTAAAGATGCCTTTCACTTATGCCTTAATTTCATTCCAAATATAGACTATTATATATCGTTGGAAAGCTCTGAATGTCAGCTTTCCAACACAACTAGAAGCACATCAATTGGACGTCTGTAGCTCAAGTTATAGCCCTTTGAAGGAGGCATGGTCATGTTGTAAACGCCCAAGTTTTAACTTAGCGAAAATTCTTGCTTCCAAGCTAAGTTTTTCACGATAAAGCTAAGTTCACTTAGTGAACTGAGCTTTGTGAGTGCTGATTGCAAATCTCCTTTATTTGGTCATGGGCCACGCTTTTAAAAGTGTGGCCTAAGGCTCCAAAGTGTGCTCCAACTTCAAAGTGTGCCCCAAAACTCTTTTTTTCTTCTTTTTAGCTTATTTTGTGCTTTTTGCTTCTTTTTCTTCTTATTTCCTACAAAATTTTTCAAATCAAAAGATCAAAGAAATATAACATTTAAGCACAAAAGCATTCAATATTTAAGCACAAATCATCAATTTCTTGTATGAAAAAGCATAGAAAAACATGACATGTTGACATGTCATCATGACCCCAGGTCACACAGAGCCTTCTCAAAGGTCATGGTGCCTATGGTACAAGGGATTGAGAATTTTCCAGGGTCTTGTCTCTTCAGTGGTAACTATTGCTCCAAGGTACTTAGCAACTTGCTCTTCAGTAACATCTTCATCCTCTTCAAAGGAAGAATACTCCTCAGAGCTCATGAATGGCAGAAGTAAATTCAATGGAATCTCTATGGTCTCAGTGTGAGCCTCAGATTCCCATGGTTCCTCATTAGGGAACTCCTTGGAGGCTAGTGGACGTCCATTGAGGTCTTCCTCAGTGGAAATCACTGCCTCTTCCTCCTCTCCAGGTTCGGCCATGTGGGACATGTTTATGGCCTTGCACTATCTCTTTGGATTCTCTTCTGTATTTCTTGGGAGAGTACTAGGAGGGAGTTCAGTAATTTTCTTGCTCAGCTGGCCCATTTGTGCCTCCAAATTTCTAATGGAGGACCTTGTTTCAGTCATGAAACTTTGAGTAGTTTTGATTAGACCAGAGACAATGGTTGCTAAGTCAGAGTGGCTCTGCTTAGAATTCTCTATTTGTTGCTGAGAAGATGATGGAAAAGGCTTGCTATTGCTAAACCTGTTTCTTCCACCATTATTGTTGTTGAAACCTTGTTGAGGTCTCTGTTGATCCTTCCATGAGAGATTTGGATGATTTCTCCATGAAGGATTATAGGTGTTTCAATAGGGTTCTCCCATGTAATTCACCTCTTCCATTGCTGGGTTCTCAGGATCATAAGCTTCTTCTTCAGAGGAAGCTTCCTTAGTACTGCCTGTTGCTGCTTGCATTCCAGACAGACTCTGAGAAATCATATTGACTTGTTGGGTCAATATTTTATTCTGAGCCAGTATGGCATTCAGAGTATCAATCTCAAGAACTCTCTTCTTCTGAGTTGTCCCATTATTCACAGGATTCCTTTCAGAAGTGTACATGAATTGGTTATTTGCAACCATTTCAATGAGTTCCTGAGCTTCTGTAGGCGTCTTCTTTAGATGAAGAGATCCTCCAGCAGAGCTATCCAATGACATCTTGGATAGTTCAGACAGACCATCATAGAAAATACCTATGATGCTCCATTCTGAAAGCATGTCAGAAGGGCACCTTCTGATCAATTACTTGTATCTTTCCCAAGCTTCATAGAGGGATTCACCTTCCTTTTGTCTGAAGGTTTGGACTTTCACTCTAAGCTTGCTCAATTTTTGAGGTGGAAAGAACTTTGCCAAGAAGGCATTGACTAGCTTTTCCCAAGAGTTCAGGCTTTCTTTAGGTTGTGAATCCAACCATGTCCTAGCTCTGTCTCTTACAGCAAAAGAAAAAAGCATAAGTCTGTAGACTTCAGGGTCAACCCCATTGGTCTTGACAGTGTAACAGATTTGCAAGAATTCAGCTAAGAACTGATGAGGATCTTCCAATGGAAGTCCATGAAACTTGTAATTCTCTTGCATTAGAGAAACTAATTGAGGCTTAAGCTCAAAGTTGTTTGCTCCAATGGCAGGGATTGAGATGCTTCTCCCATAGAAGTCGGGAGTAGGTGCAGTAAAGTCACCAAGCACCTTCCTTGCATTGTTGGCATTGTTGTTTTCGGCTGCCATGGTTTCTTCTTCTTTGAAAAGCTCTGTTAGGCCCTCTAGAGAGAATTGTGCTTTAGCTTCTCTTAGCTTTCTCTTCAAGGTCCTTTTAGGTTCAGGATCAGCTTGAACAAGTATGCCTTTATCTTTGTTCCTGCTCATATGAAAGAGAAGAGAACAAGAAAGTAGGGAATCCTCTATGTCACAGTATACAGATTCCTTGAGGTGTCAGAGGAAAAGAAGAATAGAAGGAGGAGGTAGATAGAAGAGAATTCGAACTTAACAAGAGGGATAGAGTTCGAATTGCACCTTGAGGAGGAGTGTTAGTCCCTTAAATAGAAGGACGTGAGAAAAGGGGGAGAATTTTCGAAAATAAATTAAGAAGATTTTGAAATAATAAAAAGAAATTTAAAAATTTGATTTGAGATTTTCGAAAATTAAGATTGGGAAAGAAATTAAGTGATTTTTGAAAAAGATTTTGAAATTAGAAATAAAAAAGATATGATTGAGAGTTAATTTTGAAAAAGATGTGATTGAAAAGATATGATTGAGAAGATATGATTGAAAATCAAACTAAAAAGAGAAAGTTTTAAAATTAAAGTTGATTTACTTGACTAACAAGAAATTAGAAGATATGATTCTAGAATTAAAACTTTTGATCCTTTCTTAATAGGCAAGTAACAACTAGAAAATTTTGAAGTAAATCATTAATTATAACAAGGATTTTCGAAAATAATAAAAAAATGGAAAGAAATTGATTTTGAAGAGATATGATTGAAAGGATATGATTTGAAAAAGATTTGATTTTGAAAAATTATGAAAATTTGAAAAAGATTTGAATTAAAAACAAAATCTTCCCTCTAGTGTCCTTCTGGCGTTAAACGCCCAGAATGGCATTCATTCTGGCGTTTAACGCCCAAAATGCTACCTTTTTGGGCGTTAAACGCCCAGCCAGAAACCCTGGCTGGCGTTTAAACGCCAGTTTTCCTTCTTCACTGGGCGTTTTGAACGCCCAGCTTTTTCTGTTTGATTCCTCTGCTGAATGTTCTGAATCTTCAACTCTCTATATTATTGACTTGAAAAGACATAGTTTTGAGATTTTTATGAATTTTTCAATGATGAGAAACAATCAAAATACAATTAGTCTTAGGAAACTCAAATCAAACAAACAATGCATGCAGGACACCAAACTTAAAAATTTTCATATAAGAGACACTAACAAATTGAGAATGCATATGAGAAACAACTAAACACACAAAATAAGGGAATTTAAAGATCATAGCAATGAAATCATCAAGAACAACTTGAAGATTAATGAAGAAAATATTGCATATTTTCGAAAAATGCAAGAAGAATGCAACTGACACCAAACTTAAAAATTGACACTATACTCAAACAAGAAACATAAAATATTTTTGATTTTTATGATTTTATAAATTTTTTTTGTGATTTTCGAAACTTATATGGAAAAGAAAATAAAGGGATTCAAAACTTTTAATAAGAATTACAGGAATCATGCAATGTTAGTCTAAAGCTTCAGTCTAAAAAGATTAGACATGGTTGGCCAAGCTTCAGCAGGACATTACATTCAGCAGCTAAATTGATGAGAATCAATCAACTTTTGTGATGATAAGAACATCACCTTGAAACTCTAGAATTCATTCTTAAAAATTCTGAAAAATAAAAAGAAAAGTACCTAATCTAAGCAACAAGATGAACCGTTAGTTGTCTGACGAGCAGATATTTTATACGCTTTTTGGGGTTAATTTCATATAGTTTTTAGTATGTTTTAGTTAGTTTTTAGTTTATTTTCATTAGTTTTTAGGAAAAATTCATATTTCTGGACTTTACTATGAGTTGTGTGTTTTTTTGTAATTTCAGGTATTTTTCTGGCTGAAATTGAGGGAGCTGAGCAAAAATCTGATTCAGGCTGAAAAATGACTGCTGATGCTGTTGGATTCTGACCTCCCTGCACTCAAAGTGGATTTTCTGGAGCTACCGAACTCGAAATGGCGTGCTTCCAATTGCGTTGGAAAGTAGACATCCAGGGCTTTCCAGCAATATATAATAGTCCATACTTTGGTCAAGGATAGATGACGTAAACTGGCGTTCAACGCCAGTTCTCTGCCTAGTTCTGGCGTCCAGCGCCAGAAAAGGATTAAAAGTTGGAGTTCAACGCCAGAAATGGATCCAAACCTGGCGTTGAACGCCCAAAATGGCCTTATGCACGTGAATTGCTTAAGTCTCAGCCCCAGCACACACCAAGTGGACCCCAGAAGTGGATCTCTGCACCATCTGTCATAGTTTACTCATTTTTTGTAAACCTAGGCTACTAGTTTAGTATTTAAACAACTTTTAGAGACTTATTTCATATCTCATGACATTTTAGATCTAAACTTTGTACTCTTTGATGGTATGAGTCTCTAAACTCCATCGTTGGGGGTGAGGAGCTCTGCTGTGTCTCGATGAATTAATGCAAGTATTCCTGTTTTCTATTCAAATATGCGTGTTCCTATCTAAGATATTCATTCGCACTTCAACATGAATGTGATGAACGTGACAATCATCATCATTCCCCCACGAACGCGTGCCTGACAACCACCTCCGTTCTACATCAGATTGAATGAATATCTCTTAGATTCCTTAATCAGAATCTCCGTGGTATAAGCTAGATTGATGGCGGCATTCATGAGAATCCAGAAAGTCTAAACCTTGTCTGTGGTATTCCGAGTAGGATTCAGGGATTGAATGACTGTGACGAGCTTCAAACTCGCGAGTGCTGGGCGTAGTGACAGACGCAAAAGGAGGGTGAATCCTATTCCAGCATGATCGGGAACCTCAGATGATTATCCGTGCTGTGACAGAGCATTTGGACCATTTTCACAAGAGGAGGGGATGTAACCATTGACAACGGTGATGCCCCAACACACAGCTTGCCATAGAAGGACGTGCGTGCGTGAATCAGAGGACAGAGGAAAGCAGAGATTCAGAAGACAAGGCATCTCCAAAACTCCAACATATTCTCCATTACTACATAACAAGTAACCTTTAACCCATGCTCTCTTGTTCATTCGCAATTCAACTGATAAATATAATTGACTTCCTGACTAAGAATTGCAAGATAACCATAGATTGCTTCAAACCAACAATCTCCGTGGGATTCGACCCTTACTCACGTAAGGTATTACTTGGACGACCCAGTGCACTTGCTGGTTAGTGGTACGAGTTGTGAAAAGTGTGATTCACAATTCGTGCACCAAGTTTTTGGCACCGTTGCCGGGGATTGTTCGTGTTTGGATAGCTAACGATTTATTTTGTTGCTTAGATTAGGAAAAATTTCTTTTTTTTGTTTAGAGTCTCTTATTATTGTCGTGTTAAAATTTTAGAATCCTTATTTTCTTTTTAAAATATTTTTCAAAAATAATTTCCCTATTAAATCATGTGCCAAACTTTAAGTTTGGTGTTTTCTTGTTGGTTTTTCTGTGTTTTTCAAAAATTTTAGTTTGGTTTTCTAAAAATTTTAAGTTTGGTGTTCTTCCTTCATGTTCTTGTGTTCTTGTGAGTCTTTAAAGTGTTCGTGAGTTTTTCTTGTGTCTTGATCTTAAAATTTTTAAGTTGGGTGTTCCTTGGTGTTTTTCCTCCAAAAATTTTCGAAAACAAGGAGCATTAGATCTAAAAATTTTAAATCTTGTGCTATCTTATTGTTTTTATCTCTCTTCTTAAAATTCAAAAATATCTTTTCTCTCTATTTTAAAGCATCTTTTTCAAAATCTATTTCTAAAATTTAGTTTTTTATTTCAAAATTTAAAACCTTTCTCAAAAATCATCATATCCTTTTCAAAATCTCCTAACCGCTTTCTCTCTTCTCATTTTTTCGAAAATCTTTCACTCATTTTTATTTATTTTATTTTGATTTATTTTGATTTCAAAATAAATAAATAAATAAATAAATAAAAATAATTTTTATATCATCTCCCTTTCTCCATCATGGACCTAAGCGGAAATGAACAGTCCAGGAGGACTCTGGGGTCATATTCTAACCCCTCTACTGCTTCATATGGGAGTAGTATCTGCATACCCTCCATTGGAGTCAGTAGCTTTGAGTTGAATCCTCAGCTCATTATCATGGTGCAGCAAAGTTGCCAGTATTCCGGTCTTCCACAGGAAGAACCTACAGAGTTTCTGGCACAGTTTCTACAGATTGCTGACACAGTACATGATAAAGAAATAGATCAGGATGTCTACAGACTATTACTGTTTCCATTTGCTGTAAAAGATGAAGCTAAGAGGTGGTTGAATAACCAACCTAAGGCCAGCA